>NC_045695.1:12387966-12483902 GCF_003331165.1 Xiphophorus hellerii | reverse complement strand
CTTTGGTCCCGATGGTTCTTAGTTCAAGACCAGCATGGTTTTAAAATTTCACAAGGAAAACTAACTATGTGGTATTTGTAGAAGTTCGAGCGTCAAGGTTGCCAGTTGCTTGGATGGCACACTGGATAAAGACTGTGCTTTGGTCCCGATGGTTCTTAGTTCAAGACCAGCATGGTTTTAAAATTTCACAAGGAAAACTGACTATGTGGTATTTGTAGAAGTTCGAGCGTCAAGGTTGCCAGTTGCTTGGATGGCACACTGGATAAAGACTGTGCTTTGGTCCCGATGATTCTTAGTTCAAGACCTGCTTAAGGCATGGTTTTGCTGCAAAATATTGTTAGGATGAACAGGTAATTCCCCCCCTCCAATCAGGGGGGGGGTAAGGGGGGGGGGGGGGGGGGGGGGGGGGGAGGAGAGAGGAGAAGGGGGGGAGACGAAGAGTAGGGGGTGGGGTAAGGGGGGGGGGGGGGGACAGGAGAAGGGGGGGAGACAAGAGAAGAGGGGGGGGGAGGAGAGGAGGAGAAGGGGGGGGACAGGAAGGGTAAGGGGGGGGAGAGGAGAGAGAGGGGAGAAGGGAGAGGGGGGGGGGAAGAGAAGGGGGGGAGGGGGGGGAGAGGAGGAGAAGGGGAGGAGACAAGAAGAGTAATGGGGGGGAGAGGAGGAGAAGGGGGAGGAGACAAGAGAGTAGGGAGGGGGGGGAGGGGGAGGGGGAGGAGAGGAGGAGAGGAGGAGGAGAAGGGGGGGGGGAGAGGGGAGAAGAGAAGGGGGGGACAAGAAGAGTAAGGGGGGGGGACAAGGAGAGTGTCCACCCTCCCCTCCCCCACAAGAAGAGTGTCCCCCTCCCCCCCTACGGGGGGGAGGGGGACACTCTTCTAGTAGTGTCCCCCCCGTAGGGGGGGACACTACTAGAAGTGTAGGGGGGGGGACAAGAAGAGTGGGGGGGGGGGAGGAGGGGGGCACAAGAAGAGTGTCCGTCCCCCCCATAGTCAGTTTTCCTTGTGAAATTTTAAAACCATGCAGGTCTTGAACTAAGAACCATCGGGACCAAAGCTCAATCTTTATCCAGTGTGCCATCCAAGCAACTGGCAACCTTGACGCTCGAACTTCTACAAATACCACATAGTCAGTTTTCCTTGTGAAATTTTAAAACCATGCAGGTCTTGAACTAAGAACCATCGGGACCAAAGCACAGTCTTTATCCAGTGTGCCATCCAAGCAACTGGCAACCTTCACGCTCGAACTTCTACAAATACCACATAGTCAGTTTTCCTTGTGAAATTTTAAAAACATGCAGTTCTTGAACTAAGAACCATCGGGACCAAAGCACAGTCTTTATCCAGTGTGCCATCCAAGCAACTGGCAACCTTCACGCTCGAACTTCTACAAATACCACATAGTCAGTTTTCCTTGTGAAAATTTAACGCCATGCAGGTCTTGAACTAAGAATCATCGGACCAAAGCACAGTCTTCATCCAGTGTGCCATCCAGGCAACTGGCAACCTTCACGCTCGAACTTCTACAAATACCACATAGTCAGTTTTCCTTGTGAAAATTTAACACCATGCAGGTCTTGAACTAGGAATCATCAGGACCAAAGCACAGTCTTTATCCAGTGTGCCATCCAAGCAACTGGCAACCTTGGCACTAGAATTTCAACAAATACCACAAGTTCGGACCCAGGAACGCGATCTTTTAAAACAATCCCTTAAGCAGGTCTTGAAAACCTTTGAATCCCTTAATATTGCACCTGCCTCAAAATGTGAATTTGTATCAAAGAATCAGCATACTTCGATAGCTGAGGTTTAATTAGAATGTTCTGGTTTGCACAAAACATCTTATTTAGACCCAATCAAATGATGAATGCCATCATTTTTTAATAAGCTACAAAGTGCTTTGTTTTTGCGCGACACGGGCGCGCTGACGGTCAAAGGTCAGCTGGCCTACGCCTCGCAGCAGCCCTGGGTTTTCCCCGGAACCGTGCGCAGCAACATCCTGTTTGGGAGAGAGCTGAACCCGAAGAAGTACGAGAAAGTCCTGCGCGCCTGCGCTCTGAAGAAGGTGAGACGTGTTCACATGTTTGCATGAGAGTAACAGGGTTTATTTGAACAATACCATAGATGTGAAGTATGTAAGAATGTATTGATTATTCTTGGAATTCTTTTGTTAGTCAACAAGTAGCTTCTCTAGACGGCTATTTCTATCTGAACAGAACTGTAATACAGATTGTTGGCCGTCTTACAGCTCAAACCTTTTTATTTTTTTAAATCTTGTTGCTTTTAAGGATCTGGAACTTTTTCCTGACGGAGATCTGACTCTGATCGGGGACAGAGGAGCCACTCTGAGCGGAGGACAGAAAGCTCGGCTTAACCTGGCCAGGTGTGGAGACAGTCGCTGACATCATCAAGCTTCATAAAGAAAAAGAAACCATATCAGACGAGACATTTTTTATGTTGCATTTAGTTTCACACAGAAACCACAAATTGCCTCATTTCCTAATAGGAAGACTGGACATTTCATGGATACTTTCTCTTTAAATCCTTCTGATTCAAATATTTGTTGATATTTTTATATATTTGCACTAAATGTAAGCTGACATGATGGAGTAATTAAAGCAAAACGTTTGTTTCAGGGCCGTGTATCAGGACGCAGACATCTACCTGCTGGACGACCCTTTAAGTGCCGTAGATACAGAAGTTGGAAAGCATCTTTTTGAACAGTGAGTGAAACTTTCTCTTTTCTTCATCAATCATAAATGTTTTTAGAAGAAACTCCAATTTTCTTCTGTAAGAAATAGGTTATTAAAATTCAAAATGAACAGTAGTTGACAGCTGTTAGCAAATAATTCCTAGATGTTTGATTTTTCTGTATTAAAAAGCATTTTTTGTGGTTTTATAGCCGAATTTTAGCTTTTTTTATGTTGACTTGTTGCAGCAGAGTAACAGGAAATGCCGGAGGGCCGGATTATGACTTGTCTGTGTTTGTTTCTGGCTGCCACGCTCCTTCGCCCCTTCAGGGTGAAATAAATACACCTTGGTTCATTTCTCTAAATCGCTGTTAATCGGTTGGCTGTCGACGGGCAGGTGCATCTGCGGGCTGCTGCAAAACAAATGTCGTGTCCTGGTAACGCACCAGCTGCAGTATCTGAAGGCCGCAGACAAGATTCTGGTCCTCAGGGAGGTAAGAATGGTGAAACCACGGCTCTCTTTTTGTATAGATCCGTTTCAGTGTGACGTCATGCACCCAACTTCCTGCTGGAGGGCAAAAAGTTGCTCGCTAACGATCACTAGCATTGGTTTTAGCCGTTACGTTGTCAACATAACACCCTAAATCGTAAATGTATAAACATATAAAAGGAAAAAGGGACGCAGAGCTTTGCTACTAATTGTGAACGCTATGAAAACTAGATGACAAGGTCAGGAAAAAGTTTTAAGTAAGAAAAAAAAATAGGGAGGGAGTGAGAAGTAGTTTATTTATGCTGGCTTGACTTTGTCACCCTTAGCATGTAGATTTTATGTGAAATTGGTTGTTGTGGTTTAATCACAAAATAAAAAAGGCGACCTAAACGCCAACTGTGACAGATCATCAGTGGAGCACCACTGTGCCAGATTAGCTGCTTATTAATAATCACACATTAAACATAAAGCCTATAAACATGAAACTGTAACAGACTGAATGTTTTGTTGTTTGTGTGGGAAATATTTCAGTGTTTTTTGGTGTCGCTGTTTCAGTTGCTATGGCAACGAGTCTTTGTGTAGCACAGCCGACACAGAGAGCGGGAGAAAAGAAGTGGTTTTGAGTTGTTCTTCAACTGTTTCTTTTCCCTTCGCTGTGGCGCGTAGCACCGGTTTCAAAAGAAAGCGCGAAACATCTGGATGGAAACGATTCAAGGGTAAAAATGAAACGAGCCGGTTGTGTCGGCTTCCTTCCCTGCAGGGTCGCATCACGGGCCAGGGGAGCTACGAGGAGCTGCAGCGCTCCGGCCTGGACGTGGTTTCACTGCTGAGGAAAGACGAGGAGCAGGACTCTGATAAACTGTCTCTGCACAGTCAGTGGACCAACTCCTCCCACAGCTCCCACAGCAGCCTCCTGCCAGCGGACACCAGCTACTCTGACCAACCTCCTGTGGGTCTATTTAAAAAAATGACAGTTTGATGATTGTATAAGGGAAAAATGTTTTTCATGTAACTTTGGATTATCGACACTTTAACGCATGTGATTAATCAGCGTTAATATGACATAACACAGATTAATCTTTGACCTAAAAGCCTCGGTGGGTTACCTAGGTAACAGCGATGAACGACAGCGATAGATGACAGCAGAAAGCAACAAAAGGTGAACATTTTCCAGCTTTCCTGTGTTTTATCACCGAAACAAAATAACTTCCTTTAAACATTCCTGGAAAACAGAGAATCTTCAGACATGTTTGGTTTGAGACAATAAAACGTTTTATTAAAAAGATGAATACAGTCACAGTTTTTGATATGGGCACTTACCCAGGGCGACATCAATGGGCGGGGCATCCAAGAACTAGAAATGAAAATATATCTTATTTCCCTTGAACAATTTTGTTATTACTTGTATTCATGTGTAGAAGAGTGAACTTCCTTCAGTTCTAATTCATGGTTGCATTTTGAAAGTGTTGTGCGTCGTCGTGCAGGCGGAAGCGGCTCCTTCGCTCGCGGAGGAGAGTCGAGCAGAAGGAAACGTCAACAGCCACATTTACCTCAAGTACTTCACTGCCGGCTGCAACTCGCTGGTTCTGCTGCTTATTGTTGTCATCAGTGTCGTAGCAGAGGTTTGTGTTGTCATAGCGATGCTAAACTTGATTCCTGTTGAACTATAGTATTGGTGAAAAATTCACTGTTTAGATTTTATGGTTCTAATTATGGATATGTAAGCTTGGAGTTTTGACATAAAACATGGAGGAAACCTGGAGATTTGGAGTGAAGACTTGAGGAATAAATTAGTCATGTGGCAAAATACGGTTAATTTGTGAACAAGACAAGTAAGACTGGAACGATAAATCAATTATTGGAATAATTGTCAACAAATGTAGTAATTGGTTAATCATTAACTGGAGAGTACAGACTCCAGAAAGATAAATTCACCGAAAGAGCAACACAGTCAGAGCTGTGATTAAGACAAAACATTTTGTATTTCACATAAAAATAAAAAGGTTTATCTGTAAATATCTTTTACCCAGAACTCAAGTGACATAGTTTTAGCTTCACCTGGATCAAATTATGTGTAATAAAATAAATAAAATCTCCATCTTTTTTACAGAAAAGGATTAGGGTCACTAAAAATAAATAAGTCACACTTTTTCCTCAGGATTCTTACTTTAAATGCAGAATTATGAGATCAAAATCAGATTTATGTGAAAAAAAATCTGAATTCTGAGAAAAATGTCGAAAGCTGAGGAAAAAATATAGAATTAAGGAAAAAATTCAAAATGATCAGGAAAAAGTCTGAATTATTAGGGCACAAAAGTAATAATTATGAGGAAATCTGAGGGAAATATTCTGAATTATGAGGAGAAAATTGGGAAAGGAGGAAAAAAGTCAAAATTATCAGGGTAATAAATTAATTATGAGGAAAAACATTACAATTTTTTATTTTTCAGTCGCCCTAATCATCTTCTACACTTTTTGCATTTAATAACTAATGGGTTAATCCAGAAAACAATCACTAGATCATCCGTACAGCGTATCGATAAGTGAAGCAGAATGGGTCGAGCTTTTCACATGTTGACGTTTGATGTATTAATTTAGCAGCAGATGGATCCTTTGCTCATTTAAAGAAGGAATTTAATTAATCATTTTCATCTTTTAATTTATTTTTAATACTTAATAAAACACGCACCAAGAATAATAGATAGAATGACAGTAACATAATTGTAATAATTTCCTGATGAACTTGTTGATGTTCCACAGGTTGCTTACATCCTGCAGGACTGGTGGCTGGTTTACTGGTGAGCGTCACCGTAATGTTTGTGCCGCGAGCCGCTGCGCGGCGTGTTTCTGATCTTTCCGTTCCGCGTGTCTCCCAGGGCGAGAGCCGACGTCTTCAACAGCTCGGCTCCCGTCGTCGGCATCAGAAACAGCGTCAACGCCACGCCCGCAGACGCCGAGTTTCACCTCGCCTTTTACCTCGGCGTCTACTCAGGTGAGCCTCACCGTCTGCGCGTGTAACCACGGCATCAGACTCACGCTCAGCTCGCCGCAGGTCTCACCGCGGCCGCCGTGGTCTTTGGGTTTGTCCGGAGTTTACTCATCTTCCACGGTTTGGTGAAATCGGCCCAGAATCTTCACAACAACATGTTCAACGCCGTCCTTCGCACTTACGTTCACTTCTTTGACATCAACCCCATCGGTGAGCCTTCCCACTGCAAAAACAACAAACATTACCAAGTATTTATCTCTAGTTTTAGTGCAAATAACTTACTACACTTGAAATAAGACAAAGTAACTTTTCAGGAAAATATAGTAGCTTTTTTTTTTTGATAAAAAGTTATAGTTCTACTGGCAGGTTATTTAATTATTCCTGTCAGTGAAATGTTTTCCCATCATTATTAAGGAAGTATTGACTTAAATTAAGTCAATAATTCCTTAATATTCACTTGTAAGGTAATTTTCTCTTATTTAAACTGTAATAAGATAAAAGCTAGACAAAAATATTAGGTAATATTTAATAATTTTGTTGTGTAATGTTGTTTCACAGACATATTCACTCTGCATGGATAAAACATTGTGTTTTGTTTTCTTTTGCTTTAGGAAGAATTCTCAACAGGTTTTCTAAAGACATTGGCCAAATGGACTCCATGCTGCCAATAACCTTTGTGGATTTTTACCAGGTGAAAAACTTAATGAATACGTCAAAAAACTTTCATTAATGTCGTATTTTTAATCTTAGTCATGGATTTTCTTTTTTTAGAAAACCAGTCTAGAAGGAAACATTTTTAACTTTCCACTAAAATGTTTCACAAAAACATTAAAACAGAAAAAACTATATATTTTATCATCTGTTTCTCCTAAATGAGAAATTATGATGAAAACCTCAAATTTAAGTTTCTTGCAAAAAGTCATGCAACTAACTATTCTTAACTATTGTACTACAATAATCAATAAAAACAAAAGAATCAATTAAAAAACTAGTAGGGGAAGCCAGAAGAAATTTTTTTTATTCATAATATGTATTTAAATTATATATTTATATGAAGTTAATAGAGATTTAAATCTTTACTTTATAGATAAGATATTGTAAGAGTCACAGGAAATTATTCAAAATGAGTTAAATGTCAACGAGTCAGTCAGGATTGTGGAGGTAAATTGTGAAATCTAGTTAAACGTATTTGTTTTTTAAAACCTCCACGGTTCTCATCACCGTCTGGTTTCTTTTTTTTCTCCCAGCTGTTTCTGCAGAACGTCGGCGTTGTGGCGGTGGCCGCCTCAGTCATCCCTCTCATCCTCATCCCCGTCGTCCCTCTGCTCCTCTTCTTCCTTTACTTGAGGCGCTACTACCTGCACACGTCTCGGGACGTCAAGCGACTCGAGTCAACGAGTGCGTCCGCCGACCGGAACAAATCCCAATAAAACAGTAAAAGATTGACAAGTTGTGTTGGTATTAATTTAATGTCTGCAGCTCGCAGTCCCGTCTTCTCCCACCTGTCGTCATCTCTTCAGGGTCTGTGGACGATCCGAGCGTTCGGAGCCGAGGAGAGGCTGAGGATGACCTTTGACTCCTACCAGGACCTGCACTCAGGTCCTTGGCGCCTTCCCCATAAACCTGCTGCCGTGTGTCAGTGAATCTGATTTTATTGTAAATTTTCTGCGTTTCAGAGGCCTGGTTTCTGTTCCTGATGACTTCCAGATGGTTCGCTTTGCGGCTCGACAGCATTTCTTCCATATTCATCACTTTCACGGCGTTTGGCTGCATCCTGTTCAGAAACGGTGAGGTTTAGGACGGGAATCGCAAACCGGTTCTCACCTGAATCTGAGGAACCGATTCTCAGGATTCAGTTCCTTAGAATCGTTGAGCTCCGTTCAAACCTGTCTCCTGTCTTTTGTCGCTAAGCTGCCCTTTAACACTTAAACTAGAAGTTTTCCCTTCCAAATAAAAGCTTGGAACCTTAAGCATATCCACAGTTTGTTACATTTACTTTAGTAACTGTTTTGGAAAAAATATACTTTAAGAAATATTCGTAAGAGTTTCACAACTCAATGAGAATAGAAAATTGTCATTGTTCACAGGTCTGGAGGCCGGGCAGGTGGGACTGGTTCTGACCTACGTTGTGACCCTGGTGGGAAACTTTCAGTGGAGCGTGAGACAAAGTGCAGAGGTGGAGAACATGGTACGTAATGTTAAGATGCAAACTGCTGTTCATCAAGTCAAAATGAAATATCCTAAGAGCTTCTGCTGCAGAATCTCACAGCAAAGTAAATTGTGAACCTTTTCTGTTTGCATCCCAGTATTTAAACCTGCAGACTTGTTTCTCTCCAGCCTCTCAGGATGGAGCAACTGAGCCTCTGCGCTCCGGCCGCGACACCGGATCAGAAATCTTTTTTAAATGTGGGACACGCAAAACAAATCCAAGTCTCTTAAGCTTTTCCAGATTCTCTCAAATTGAAACGACAACCATCAGCATATTTTATCGGATGTCGGGAGATCGTGTCGCTCATCTTGAAGAATTTATTTTGTTTTAGATTTGACTCAGTTTTCCAAAGGAAACAGAAAACCTGAATAATCTTTTCTAAATATTCCTGGAGCACGACGCTGACGCTGCTACGCGTCACCCTGGGATCAAGGTTTTCATCCTTTTCACAATTAGACTGTGATGGGAAACAATTTGAAAACTTTTCCAAGGGATCTTGTTTTGTATTTATCACATGTTTAAAGAGGAGTGACGGCAACTTTTCCTGGAGATTCTCTGTGAAGTTTGTGTGATATTTCCTAAAAATATCACATTTTTATGATCTCTGCGTCAGTGCAGGTTTTGTTTTTCTGTTTTGCTACAAACTTGTTTTTATTCATCAAAATCTGTAACTGTGAATCTGGAAAACCTGCATAAACATTTATTTCTTCTTTTAATCCGACATTCACCAAATAAAAGTCACGGATGGAGCGGCGGTCCTATAAGATGCGCTTTCTAAAAACAGGATGTTTTATATCTCATCAGGTTCTTTATTCTTTGACACTGATTTAAAAACGTTTGTCATATTTCCAGATGACGTCGGTGGAGCGAGCGGTGGAGTACACGGAGCTGGAGAGCGAAGCACCGTGGGAAACGGAGAAGCGTCCTCCTCCCGATTGGCCGAGCGAAGGCGGCGTGACCTTTGACACAGTCAGCTTCTCCTACACCGCAGACGGTCCTCTGGTCCTCAAAGGCATCAGCGCTACAATTAAACCGAGTGAAAAGGTTTTGTTGTTTACCAGAAACTGCCTCATTCTTCTTTATCGAAGTGACAAATAGGGCAGAAGAACTTTTCACGACACAAACGTTTCATATCAGACGATTTATTGTAATCGTTCATAGTTAATAGTTGATAGTTTTTTTTGTTACCTCTCAGCCATTCAGAAAAAATACAGACATATCCAGCACTTTATGTTTGTATTTGTATAAAGAATCTTTGTTCCAGTTCACATAGATTTTACATCCAACCTATAATCCCAGTTTCTTTCTCCAAATGATGTTGTTTCAGTTAGGGATCGTCGGAAGAACCGGAGCCGGGAAAAGCTCTCTGATCTCGGCTCTGTTCCGCCTGGCAGAACCTCGGGGGAAAATCTACATCGACGGCGTTTTGACCTCTGACCTTGGCCTCCACGACCTGCGCCAGAAGATGTCCATCATTCCTCAGGTGATTGGAAACGGACCTCATCCAGCGATTATGTTAGAAAAACAATAACCAGTTTAAACCCGGTAGTGAAGGGAAAGAGACCAGTTTGACTGGGAGCAGCTTGGTGTTGGACTTTGGACCAGGTTCTTCAGGACCTAAACACACACGCTGTGTGTTCAGCCGGTCAAAGATTTACCACCAAGAGTTATCTACAGTCTGCTCTGGAAATTATTGTTGTCAATGCTGCTTTAAGCTACTTAAAATGTAACTTTTTAAAATCAGTGTTGCTGTTTTTCTTTGTCGCCATTTTCTTTGACTTTAGTGGAACTGGACAACATTCAGGTTTAAACAGGGAGGAAGTACACAGAAAAACACAACGTTAACCAAAAAACTCAACCAAACAAACAGTGACATTTACAATTACAAGCAATACTTTTTAATTTTACTTGAGCAATTTAATAAAAATATCAGGATTTTCAATCCTTAAACATCTTTTAACCAAATATTCACCAAACACAGACGCACACAGTTAGTTTTTCTTAAAGCTTCATCAGATTTAAATTGTAAGAAACTGATTTTTCTAAGAATGACTTTGCCTGACGTAGTTATTTGTTGTTACTCCCACAAAAAATTGGGCTGGTTTTCCTTAAAATCTACATGTAACTTTAAATTTCGGTTTCTCTGATGATGTAATTTTTAATTATTAAATGATTGATCATTTGATCAGCTACTCAGTACTTGAGTAGAGTTTGTACCAAAAAACAATTTTACTGTGAAATAATTTATTGGATGTCTATTTTTTACAGTAACTTGAGTCAAATATGTTGAACCTGTGCTGCTCTTACTTTAGGACATTATTGTGAGCTCTTCCCTCTGAGTAAATCGAAAACTAAATAAAGTGCCAAATAGTGACACAAAGAAATGAGTAATTTTAGGGTGATTTACAGTAGATATTGTGTTGCACATCAGTGCATCAGTTAGTTCAGCCTTGCAGCACAGAACTAGAGAGGATCATTAACGGTTCTGTTGTCTTTGTTTTCCCTCCGATCTGAAGGACCCGGTGTTGTTTACCGACACGCTGAGGAAGAACCTGGATCCCTTCGGCCGGCACTCTGACGAGGAGCTGTGGAAAGCTCTGGAGGAGGTGAGTGTTCACCACGTCTTCTTTAGTAACTGCGTCACATCACGACCGTCGGCGACGTTCCCGTCTCCCTCAGGTCCAGCTGAAGTCCGTAGCCGAGGATCTGCCGGGAAAGCTGGAGACGGTTCTGGCCGAGTCCGGCTCCAACTTCAGCGTGGGTCAGAGGCAGCTGGTGTGTTTGGCCAGGGCCGTCCTGAGGAAGAACCGCATCCTCATCATCGACGAGGCCACGGCCAACGTGGACCCCCGGTACGCCACGGAGAGAAACACACACACACACACACACGGAGGCCCGATCAGATCATCTTTGTTGTTGCAGGACAGACGAGCTGATTCAGAAAACCATCCGGGACAAGTTCAGGGAATGTACCGTTCTCACCATCGCTCACCGCCTCAACACCATCATAGACAGCGACCGGATCCTGGTGAGACTTCTGATTGGTAGATCTCTCTCTCTCTCTCTCTCTTTCGTTTCACCTGGGCCGTTTGGTCCTCTTGAATCCAGCTGGAGTTCATCTGGGAAGGTGTAATCCAACTGTGGTTTTCCTATGGAGGTCATTTTCAGTTTGGTTGAAGTGAATTCTGGTGCAGTTAGAAATCATTTGCCAAGTGGACCAGACACCACTCCAAAAGCAGGAAGTGGACTATAGCGCAGGGTATTCTGGGTAAATACAACCTAAACAAAGGAGTGAATCTCCAATTGATGAAATCTGATGTGACATTTAGTGAAGAAGGAAGTTGTTTTCATTTCATCTTTGGAGGTTTTCATGTCGTTTCCTTCAGCGGTTCTTGTTGCAGAGGCACATTGACCGACATACTTGATGTTTCTTTTCTTGACGATGGCGACTAAATGTAAAGTTTCAGTTGTTTATTAGTTTTATTTTCTCATATCAATCACTTTGAATTTTCATTTTGCTGAAATCAGCTTTACAAATAACTTTTACTTTTATTGTACCTGAAGGTTCTTGACGGTGGCATCATCCAGGAATTAGACCGACCCTTTGCTCTGCTGCAGAACCAAGACGGCGCCTTCTACAAGCTGGTCCAGCAGACGGGCCGGGCCGAGGCGGCGGCTCTGCTGGAATCAGCCGGACGGGTGAGTTGGAAATGTTTTTCTTTTTTTACCTCCCGGTAAATCTTCTGGCTCCCAGTTTACGGAACCAACGTTTCCACAGTCTGCACAGCGAGCCGAACCGAGCCACTCCCAGGACCCGAGAACGGAGCGGAGCATTCCAGAATCCAATGAAATGTGATGCGGACGTACAGGTGTTTCTGAGAAAAGTGTGAACAATTCAGTTCAAAAGGAGAAATTCATAACACACACACATGAATATCATATTGATATTTTTAACGTAGAAACGACGACCAATTTAGACAGTTTCTTCTTGCGATGCACCGATCTGAGGTTTAGTATTTGCTGCTTGAAATCAATAAAAACAAATTTTTTAACACAGCCATAAATATTGTGATGTAAGTTCAATAACTCTGCACCAGTGCAGCTCATTGAAATACACCAGTAGCTCCAGTAGTTTAAGAAAGAATGAAGTCAGACTGATGAAAACAACAAGTGGACTGTCTCAGTTAAACATGTGGACAAATATTAGAAACGGTGCAGAAAGTACGATGAGTAATTATAAATAGAATTTAAAATAAATAATCAAGCAAGACGTTGCACACAGCACCAAATTCTTACCGAGGTAGAAAACTAACTTTTCATCGACACTCGATATGTTTTCTATCAGAACCGAATCTGGTATCAATATTTCTGGAGCCAGTTTCTCAACTTGCCAAATGATGCATGAAAACAAAGGAATAAGACGCCTGAAGTACATCATTAGTAGAAATTACTTCTTCAAGATGCTCTGTTTGATGAAAACGCATCCGTAGAGAAAAGAAGATGAAATATACTACTATGTATTTAGTAGTAATAATCTGTCAACAGAAACCCGTCTGGCTGCCGTGCAGCGTTTGGTCAGATTAGCTCCAATAGTTCATTCATTGAAGTATCTTTAATGCTGAGGCGTCGCTCTTTTTGTGACACCTTCTCTTCACTTTACAGCCGAGTTTATTGTAAATAAATGTCTTTAAAGTAAAAGCAAAATTGATTTAGAGCAGGATTATGAAATGGCCAGTATAAATATGCCAATGTTTTCTGTTGCCTTTCAGTGTTTATTTGTCTCTGTTTCAATTTGAAACGGTTTGCTCATGTTCAGATTTTATGTCTTTTTGTATCTTTACACTCCAAATGCTCCTTTAATTATTAGCAAGGAAGAAAGATAACTGTTGGCCGTCAATGTAAAGTTTGTAATTTTTTATGTTTTCTCATAAAGTACAGTTTAGAAAATGTGAAGTTCAGTGTTTTTCAGATGGTTTGGTGAATTAATTTGAAGAGAAACTCTGGACTCAAGTGATGAGATAAATCTGCTAAATTGGAACATTTGCAGGCCAAACACCTGGCTGATGTTCCTAAAAAGAATGAAATCAAAAGAAATCTTCCTAATAGAAACACAGCAATGGAGAAAAAAACTAATGTTGCTTTGTAGTGAAATAGAAACATGTCAGTAATCACACCAAAAAATCAACTAAACAAATGGAAGTATATGTTTCTCTAACGTAACTAAAGACTATGTATCTATATTTCTCTCAATGTGGTCATTTTAATTTAATCACCACTAAAGAGAAATATGTAAAATGTTGTGAGAAAACCACAGAAAGGACATTTGTTCCAAACTCCTGGAAGAATGACAAACAAAAACAAGTTTGCGGTAAAAACGATGTGTGGGATCCTCTGTCGGAGATGGCCGGTCTGTTTCTTCCACCGCGTTTATCTAGGAGACACCGAGGTGCCGGTTTGTTACGTATCACAGGATTCTTCTATGTCATGATTTACAGCACGCAACCACAGGAGGAGATGAATGTATTATTGGTGTACAAACATCACTTGGTCTTTCTTAATCAACATTATGTGATGTATTTGTTGGTGCCACAAATGGTAAAGATTGGCATACAACTTATTTATAAAGAAAAGAGGAAGTAGTTTTCAATGTTTACTTCCATAAAAAAGGAGTCATTTTTTTCTGATCTGGTTTGGAATGCATGTTATGTTGGAGTTATGACTGTAACCATGCATTATGTATGTTAAAAAAACTCATAAGTTGTGATTTTTTCTTAGAATGTTTAGCAGATCAAATATTCAGATGAAAGAATGTAAACATTTTCATGCGTTCGCTCGGTCACTTTATGTAATTAGCGCCTATCCAGAGAGAGGTAGCCATATTGACTGTTATGAAGAGCTAAAGCTGATCATGTACAATAGATTTATGTATTAAAGTAAAGCTTTCTAAAAAAATATGTGTAGTGTTTTGACAGAAAGCTAAAATGCTGCATTTTTAGAAGAAAGGAGGTTTAGAGTCTGTTGTTTTAGAGCCACCGTCTCAGATCCAGGGACACGAAAAGGCTCAACAACCCGAGAAACTAGACCTGGATGATGGTAGAACTTTAGGATGTCATCAAGTAAAGATGTTACATAAAAGGCAGAAATTATGTGCAATATTCACAATCCTTTGAATGAAAGTAGTAAAAGTGATTTCTTCAGTCAGTTGCTTACTCAAGAGAACTCCTGCAAGTGTTTGAAGGAAATGCAAATAATTTACTTTCTAAAAGTATATCAGAATGTAACAAATTATATGAATTTGAAGGAATGTAGAGCACTAAAAATGTTTAATTATCTGAATGTATTTGATGGGGAAAAAAGAATCGTTGTATTTCTCTGTTTTTCAGAAGAATCAAATTATGCAGAACGGCGAATCTTCCACTTTAATCCAGTTTCTTAAACGGTGGTTTACGGTTCTTATAATGGACATGAAGACTGGCAGGTTTAAGCATCACCGTAGCAGTTTTGGAAATGCGGCAGCTCTTGTAATGTTTCCTCCTGGGCGGCAGGTGGCGCTGGACACCAACGAAACGCTCCACACCAACACATGGTTTTTGTTTGGCAGATCACAGCAGAAAGCGTTTATAGAGAAGAACTAGTGTTCTGTTATTCAGGGTTTTCTTTACATGACGTGGCTAACATGAGCAGCAGCAGCAGTTACCCCACGCCGGTTTACTCCCACGCCGGACGCGGAAGCTTCCAGGACGTGTACGAGCCCGCGGAGGACTCGTTCCTGCTGATGGACGCGCTGGAGAAAGATGCAGAGACGCTGCAGCAGATGAGGCACGGCTGCACTTTCCCCCTGTGGATGATGTTTGTTTCCGTGATCATTGTGTAACTGTGGGCCGTCCACGCTCTTTGCAGCCCCTGCGTGTGCGTGGAGGTGGGCAGCGGCTCCGGAGCGGTTTCTGCTTTTCTGGCGTCGGTGGTCGGACCTTCGGCTCTCTACCTGTGAGTCACTGACACTTTATGACACGCAGACACGATAGTAGGAAAAACGCACCACTGTTTACATGTTATTGTCGAAATCAGCGCAAAGACTCGTCTGGTAATTTAAATAAGGTTTGAATGTGGGAAGCTTTCAACGCGTGTGGAAAAGTAAAGTGTTGAGAAAATCATGTAAAAACTCACGAGGTGAACCACGAAACATCCACGGGGGCCGAATCAGATCCTGAATGTTAGTATTTAGTGAAAAATGTACTTTTATGGGGACAAAACAAACATTGTGTTTTGAGAAAAGCAATATCAGCATTCCTAACTGTAATCCATGTAATCCAGAAGTTTCTGTAATCGTTAGTAATTAGAATTAATGAAGAACAAAAAACCAAATAAAATGAGTGGTGTTTATTGGCAAATACTGAAGATCATAATAATATGAATGTAGGTAGTTAATGTTAATATATGTAGCCACAGCGCAGCACTGATTCTCTGTGTATTTAGGATTAGAGCAGTCTATTATTGTATGTTTTTATCTATTATTATATAAAAGTGTAGTTTCATCACAGTAGAGTGTTTCTCTTTTACATACATAAATATGTAGTGAATTTACCACATTAAGACTCAATAGACTTGGTCCAGAGATGTTTCATGTGACCTCACAGCTTGTCAGTAGTAGCTCTATGGTGGCAGGCAACAATTAACACAAAGCCTGGGGATAGCAGACAAACTCCTCCCTCTTGAGAGTCATCAGGAATCTGTATGTAAAGTTGTTTAGGCCATGGTGTAAATATATTATTTTGACATTAAAATATGTTTCAAAGTCAAATGTGATCTCAACTCTTTCTGTGGGCCTCTAGACTCCAGATGAGTAAAACAGACAGAGTTAAAGTTACTTCTTCCTTCACCTCACTTCACTCTGTTATTAATACATGTAGTAAATAAAAAGAAATTCCTCAAATGGAGTAAAAATAATCAGAAAAGGTTTCAGGAAGAGCTACATAATCTGCTCTTGTAATCTGCTCTTTAAGAACATGGAGATTATTTTGTGAAATGAAGCCTACTTTGATAGGAATCGTTGAAGAGACAGTGCCATGTTCTTAATGCAGATAAAGAATGACATAGTATGATGGTTTGCTTCAGAAAAGAAGAACGTCATTACAAAAAATGAAGATGTAGAAACTCACTAAAAAAGTAAGCAGTGCTGCATGATGACAGTAAAGTCAAACCAGCTCTCCTGTAATGTTATTTGTGACTTGCAGCTGCACCGACGTGAATCCAGCTGCAGCTCAGTGCACAGCCAGAACCGCCTGCTGTAACCGGGTCGCCCTGCAGCCCGTCATCACAGACCTGGTACAGATCACGGAGAAAAGTTCCAGAAGTTTATGCATATGTTTTTTAATGAAAGTGTGACTTTAGCAAAGCATTATGAAGGAAAGAGTTACACAGTGTCATTGTAAGTCCAAGGAAGCAATTAGTAATGTTTGAAATAGTAAAATGATCTCTGTTTTGCAGGTGCAGAGTCTTTTGCCAAGGCTTAGTGGGAAGGTGGACGTCGTCCTGTTCAATCCTCCATATGTGGTCACTCCATCAGAAGAGGTATGTATGTATGTAGCTAGATAGATAAATTCTTAGATGAGTATCTAATGACCTGTTGAACCGTTCAGGTGGGCAGCAGAGGTGTAGAGGCGGCCTGGGCCGGAGGAGAGCGAGGCAGACGGGTCACCGACAGGTTCCTCCCTCTGGTTCCTCAGCTGCTCTCCAGTAAAGGCCTGTTTTACCTCGTCACCATCGCCGAGAACAAGCCAGGTCAGTAGAATAGCTTATGATGCAAAAACTAATCCTAATGAGAAACTAAAGGCTTTGTTTCCCCACAGAGGAGATTATCGGGTTAATGAGCCAGTTTGGGCTGGAAGGAGAGACCCGCCTGTCAACCAGAGCTGGGAATGAGAGGTTGTCGGTCCTGCGTTTCCATAGAAACCAGCAGAGGTGACGGGTAAGAGTCTTCAATGTAAGGAGTACAATTGACAGTGATGTACTTTATTGTAAACTATGGTTTCTGATCATTAGTCAGACATGCATTAGTAGAGACATTTCAACGCCCTTGCTTCCAGACTATGTTTCCATCTGGTCCCAGTTGCACCACTCCACTGGCCACCAGCTCCAGAGCTTTAGGGAACGCTTTGTGCTCGGCCTCCCTGATTCTGGCCGACAGACTTTCCTCTGTGTCTCCAACCAACACCGGAACGGCTTCCTGGACCACGACGGCGCCTGCATCAACCTCTTCCTAGAAGAACAGAAGAACTTTTATTGTGTGGATTTCTTTGATGAGCTTTATATGTGTTAGCGCAACACTTACAGCTACAAAGTGGACGGTGCACCCAGTTATCAGCACTCTGGCCTGGAGAGCCTGTTGCTGGGCATTGACCCCTTTGAATGAAGGCAGCAGGGAGGGATGAATGTTGAGGAGCCTCCCTAAAGTTAAAGTTACAGTTACTTGGGTACAAAAGAAAAAACCAGCACAAAAATACATTTTATTTTTAAACACAATAAAACTTTACACATAAACAGACTTTTACCATGCCATTTTTTCACAAAGATCCCAGTCAGGATCCTCATGAAACCAGCAAGGCAGACCAGTTCCACTCCAAACTCTTTAAGGAGAAGGTCAATGGTGGCATCAAACTCAGCTCTGCTGCCATACAGCTTGTGATCCACAACCTGTTGGAAGACAAAAACAGAGATGAGTAAAACTTCACATTAATTAGGATGAATCCTAACCTACCCTGGTCTGGATGCCGGCCAGCGCTGCTCTCTTCAGACCCTGAGCTCCAGGTCTGTTTGAAACCACCAACACGATCTCTGCTGAGCTGCATGGAGCTTTAGCCTGATCAATCAGGGCCTGCAGATTGGTACCTGAAGACAAACAAAGATGCACTTGCAGCAGGAGCCTCACTGCTAAACATGACATAAAGACTTCTAACACACCTGTACCAGAGATGAGAACTGCTACTCTGCTCTTCTTGGGTGCTGTGATTTGATTTCCATGGAAACCATGTTCCTTTACTTCCACAGTCCCAGCATTCATCAAGCTCTGCTTCAGGTTGAAAACCACCACAGAAGAAACATCTGGAAAAAAGGATGTTTAATATGCATTAGATTAAACATAACCTTAAGATGTTGACAAGTGCATTTGTTTTCTAACCTGGTTGCTTAGGAACAAGAGAGCCCACCACCCAGGCTTCATCATGGACCTGCAGCTGAGACAGAACCTTCTGAGCATCAGCCGGACCGACCACCAGAACCGCACCGAGCCCACAGTTGAAGGTTCTGCTCATCTCCTCCTCACTCAGAGATCCTTCTTCATAGAGCCAAGAGAAAACAGCTGGAATCCTCCACTGGGACGCATCTGAAAGAAACCACAATAAGACTTTCTTCCTTCCATTAAACTCATTACAATGAGTCTGTCTGCTTTCCTCTCACCCAACTCTGCTGCCAGACCCTGGGGCAGAACCCGGGGCAGGTTCTCCAGAAGCCCCCCACCGGTGATGTGAGCGTAGGCTTTAACCGCCCCGCTGCGCAGGACGGGCAGCAGCAGGCGGCTGTAGATCTTAGTAGGAGTCAGCAACACCTCGCCTAGAAAGAAATGATTAAAATGTAGTAAAGGTTTTTCTAAACTCACAACATTGACATAAAACTTTATTTAAAAAAAACTGACCGACAGTCTGGTCCTGGTTCCCAAACGGAGCAGCAGAGCTCAAACTCAGTTTGCTTCTCTCCAGAACTTTACGGACCAGACTGAAGCCGTTGCTGTGAATCCCAGAGGAAGCCACGCCGATCAGCACGTCTCCCTCCGAGATGTCCTGTAGCCGTGGCAACAAGGCGCCCCGCTCCGCCGCGCCGACACAGAACCCGGCCAGGTCGTACTCTCCGGCAGCATAAACACCGGGCATCTCTGCCGTTTCACCGCCTGTCAGATGGTTCAGAATCATCATGAAGTCCGTTTGGGCGACAGACTGGCTGCGTCGGGTCGGTTTTTACCCAGCAGGGCGCAGCCGGCCGCCTCACACGCCTTGGCGACGCCGCCGACGATGGAGGCGGCAACTTCTACATCCAGACTGCCGCAAGAGAAGTAGTCCAGGAAGAAGAGCGGCTCGGCGCCGTGAGCCAAAACATCGTTCACACACATGGCAACCAAGTCCTGACCCAGACCGCCATGACGGCCACAGGCCTGGGCGATCTGGGGAGCAGAACCAGGAATCACTCAATAGAACCAGGAATCACTCAATAGAACTCATTTACTACATTTGACTGAAAAGCAAAACAATAACACTATATTTCTCCATGCAATATATTATTTGCAGTAGAACATTAAATACATTTCTCCTTTGTTTTAAATAATACACTTTAAACACTTCTCTACTCCCACCTTCAGCTTAGTTCCAACACCGTCTGTCCCAGAAACCAGGATCGGGTCAACAAACCCGGCCGCCTTCAGGTCAAACAGTCCAGCAAAACCTCCCAGCTCTGCATCGCAGCCTGAGAAATAAAGAGATGAGTGGAGCAGAAACAAACATTCCCTCTGTTACCAAACAGCAGAGCGTTACCGGGTCGGGTCGTGGCTCTGGCCAGAGGCTTGATGATGTCCACCAGCTGGTTCCCAGCAGCGATGTCCACTCCGCTGTCCTTGTAGGTCAGACGCCTGCTGGAGGAAAATGGTTTAAATGTTGGAAACCTGAACGATCTTCACTGCATGTCTACAAAAACTAAACTACTTACAACTGGAAATAATTACTGATACACACCAAGTCAATTTTAAGAGCTTTAATCTTTATTTGGAATATTTATAACCAACACATTTCACTACAGCAGCTCCTTAACATCAACAGACCGGTTCTGGTTCTGGTGAGCGATGGCCCGGTGGCCGATGTCTCGCCGGTACACGGCGCCCGGGAATCCAACAGCAGCCACGCCCCGATTGGCCGCCTGCAGGGCGACCTCCAGGCTCGACCTCACCGCCGTCACGGCCAGCACTCTGCCGCCACTCGACACCACCCGGTCGTCCTTCAGGGCGGTGCCGGCGTGGAACGCCTGGAGCCCGGCCTCCTGCAGCCGGGTCAGACCTGCAGCACCAAAGATTAGTCACACAAAACACTTCTACATGTGGTCCAGAACCAGAACCCTGCAGCAGGCCCACCTGTGATCTCGACCCCTTTCACGTAGGAACCCGGGTATCCTGCGCTGGCCATCACCACGGTAACAGCAGAGCTGCCCTGCTGCCACACGGGGACGTTAGAGGCCAGGTTCCCGCTTACGGTGTTCATGATAACGTCATAGAGGTCGCTCTGCAGCAGAGGAAGCAGAACCTGGCATTCTGGGTCGCCAAAGCGACAGTTGAACTCCAGAACTTTTGGCCCCCCGATTGGTCAGCATGAGGCCCGCGTACAGAACGCCTGGAAACACAACACAATCTTAAAGACTTTACTTTTCCTACATCACCCTTTGACTTCCCTTTAAACTATACAATAATCTCATTTCACAACCCTTTGATCTGTTAAGAACCGTTTTACCCATATAAGGAGTTCCTTCCTGCCTCATCCCATCCACAGTCTTCTGCAGGATCGACTCTCTGATCTGCTGCAGCAGCTCCTCGCTCACCTGCGAGGGACAAATCAGCTCTAAACCAGAGAACAGATAAATGACCCTAGCTAATGTCTCCTAGCAACCTGTGGGGTGGGGCAGTAGGCTCCCATCCCGCCCGTGAGGGGCCCCGCGTCTCCGTCCTGGAGTCGCTTGTGGTCCTGAGCCGGTGGCATCGGAGAGACCCAGGTACCGTCGCTGAAGCACAGACACTTAAAAAAACCCAAAACATTTAGTTAATACAGTTTTTAGTAAAGGCTATTAAATAGAGAAATGAACTCACAGACACTTCCTGTCCCTCCAAAAGCTCCTCAATAACAACCGTTGTTCCTGCTGACCCAAAGGCTCCGTCCTACAAGAACAGAACTATGATTTTAGTCCTACACAAATTGTGTATTTTTGGAATTAGCACAAACTCTTTAAAGTTGCATTAGCTCGGCGTGGAGTGCTTTGGGTATTTTCATACCTTCATGATCTCCATGACGGCCCGGCAGGCTTCGTCCCGATCCCCGGCGACGATGACTCCCTTCCCCGCCGCCAGCCCACTGGCCTTCACCACCAGAGCTGGAAAGTCGGCGCTGTGAAGAAAGTCCAAATGGATTCAGAACCAACATTTACATTTGGGTTTCAGTAGAGAACTAGACTCTGAGCGGACCCGCGGATGAAGCTGCAGGCGTCCTGCGGGTCGCTGAAGGAGCCGTAGCGAGCCGTGGGAACGCCGTGACGCTCCATGAACGCCTTTGCGAAACTCTTACTGGACTCCAACCGAGCCGCCGCAGCCGACGGTCCAAAACACAAAATGCCCGCCGCCGTCAGATCGTCCACCATACCTGCAGAGACGATACGGGTCAGAACCGCCTGAGGTTTGATCCCACAATAAGAAACTGGAATCGACTCCACCTGCTGCCAGCGGCGCCTCGGGTCCGACTACGACCAAACCGACGTGGTGGTCCTTACAGAACTGAGCCAGGATGCTGTGGTTGCTCACCGACACCTCTGCAGAAACGCAACAGAAAGCTACAGATGCTCACCTCTGTTTTTCAATTCTGTCCAGTGACTTCAGCTAAAATACATCCTATGTTGAGCAGTTAGCAGGTCCAACAGCCCCTCAGGTACCAGAGTTGCTGATCTTGCCGCAGCTGGCGGTTCCTGCGTTTCCGGGAGCCACCAGAACCTGCTGGACCCGGGGCGACTGGGCCAGCTTCCAGGCCAGCGCGTGTTCCCGTCCCCCGCCTCCTACCACCAGAACCCGCTCCGCCATCGCAACTGGAACCACAAGAGATTCGACTTGAAGGAGGATTTCCTCTCACCGTGTGAAGCCACCGTGTAATTATGCAAGCGCTGACCTTTAGCAGGAAGAGCCGTGACCTTTTCCAGGGGATGGAGGTCCGATGAAATCGTAGAGATCAAACCAATGAGCTGGAAGAAAAACGAAACTGGACTTTTAACACAATCGGCATTGATCTGGAGCCCCAGATTACTGCAGAAACAGAGTAAAGATAAACGGGCCAATCTCTGGGAGAACAGAGAGTCCAGTGTTGGACCCTGGCTGAACATGTTCAACTCTGATTGGAGTCACTGGGCTCATGTGACCTCCTGAAACCAACTGATAGAAAAGTACATCTAATAAGCTGGGAGCAGATTTAAAATGCCGCTGAAAATAATGAAGGTTTTATTTGCATCCATCACTTTTAAGCGTTTCTCTTCTAAATATTGTTGACTTTAAAGTGAATCTAGCAGCAAAAAGACGTCGACATGCACAACATTTACCAACCTCTGTTGTTATGAACCAAGAATTACTCGCAGCCCGTTTCGCCTGCTGTGCTTTCCCCGCTCTCCGTGGGTGGACTGACCCTCCGTGGAAGCTGCGGGGACACACGTGACCCAACTAAACATTAACACACACACACACACACACACACACTGCGTGGAGTCACAGTGAGAAAAACATGCAAAGTTTGCACAAAAACTAAATTACTAACGAAAAAAGAGAGAACAGAGAAGCTAAAACCGTCGACACGTGTGGAGTCTTACCTTCACCAAATGATGGGAGGAACACTTTTTGGATTCCACTACTTCCTATGGGAGAGGAAGCGCAAAGCATGACGGGAGACGTAGTTCGTTTACCGCTAAACTGTAAAATAAATAGTTAACATTTACCTTTAATACACTTTCTAAAGCAATAATGAAGCTTCAATCATCGTTAGAGCTAAATTAGGATTTTAACTATTTCACTACCATAGATGTGGTTAAAATCTATGGCCAGCAAACAGCAAAGGGAAGAAGTTTATTAGATTTAAGAGTTACTACTAACAACATTACTTCCTGAAGTTTCTTAGGAGACCACTCAGATGTTGCTCTGATGAAAACCACCCGTGGGATGAAAGTGCAGAAAACCTTCTGGTCGATGGATTCGCCACTGAGCAGCTGTGCTGGTTCAAACACTTTACTAGGAGTACTAGGTTTTCGATTTCTCCCCAGACTTACTGAAACAGTGCCAAAAGAACCAACGACTGATGGCTCAAATTAGCATCCATTCTTCAATTGTAAATGTGGTCGTTGACCGTCAGGCCAGAAGGTAGGAGTGTGAATAGTCCATGTTGGGGGTGGGTATCTATGATACCTACAGGAGATCAGATCTCCTGTAGGTAATGCTCTTCAGTCTAGTTTTGAAGCATACATGAAGTGGTTTTGGAGAGATGTGACCTTTTGCAGCTGATCCATGATGTTGTGCTGCATTATCCAGTCTAAGTCTAAGGAACAATTGTGCAACTGTGAGATGCGTTGAGGCCATTACCAGGGTACTTATAAGGTAATGGCCTTATTTATTTACAGAACAAAAGCAATCCTTCAGGTCATTTGGACTAACTCCAGCATTTCTAGTGTTTTAAGCATCTGGAAGCACCTTAGGCTCCTCCCCCTTTCAGGTGACAATAAACACCTTTATTTTCATGTTTTCCTTTGTATGAGTTGAGCTGTAAAACTTTAGGTCAGATTTGAACTTTTTCAGGTTTTTCTCAGTTTTCTGCTCATTTCCAGCCAACATTTTATTGCAGGAAATCATTTCAGGAAGGAACCAGAAGATTCAGGAGTCTGGGAGATGTGACTGTAACCGACCTGAACACTGAGGCCCCAGAGCGCCCCCTGCAGGATCTGCTGCACCATCTCTGTTTCCAGCAGCAAATCAATCATCTGTTGGTCCAGACAGAAAAGCTGAAGCTGTCAGTGAAGCAGATCAGAAGCTGAGCAGCAGAAACCCAGAAGAACTGGAAGCATCAGCAGGAGATGAACTGGACCTGTGCGAGGACGCCGCCGGTGGTCCATATGGTCGGCTGTCGTTTTCTGTGTGTGTCCGGCAGAGCGCCACCGACGCTGCGGCTGCTCCCACCGCAACAAACCGGATCAGATGGCGGTTTTCCTCTAATGCTGGAGATCCGCTTCAATCTACAGTGTGCTGCTTTAGATTTGACAGGCAAGACGCACAGTAAGAAAAGTTGTTGAAGAATATGTTGATAAACTCAGCTTTTCAAAAATTGTGGCTAATTATGATTTAACAAAAGAAGAAATTTCACTTTTTCTGCAACAAAAAGTGAAACAGTTTGAAAATTGCTGTCTGTGTTTACTCAGGTTGTATTTGTCAAATAAAATCTGTTAGATATGAAATATTGAAGTATTAAAAAGAAGAGAAAATCTTTAATGATTTAGAGATGCTTTTACAAAGCAACATGCTATGTCCCTGCTCTGCCTTAGTATAAATAAAAAAGGACAGAAAGGAAAAAGTTATATATTGATTTTTTTATTAAAATGAAAAACTTAGTTTTTTATAAATTGTTTTGCTACTTAAACCACTTTTTTTCTGGAATAAATTACCAACAATTCTATTTGAGATACTCCGGTGTGTAATTTTTTTTAAAGTACAAGTTTCATCTGTTAAAGAACAAATACTCAGGATGTCTTTTTTTGTTTTAGTTAGGACTTGTTGTCAAATGTTGTTTCTTTCTCCGTTTACGACGTAGCAGTGAGCTACATGCTTCTATAAAATGTAAGCGTCCACATTTGCCTCCCATCCAGGCCCTCCTACTGTCGATAACAGAATTTACTGCGCCTCCCCCACCAAAATCAATTTCTACACTCTGCGCAGTATTGAGCCGGGTTCTGCTGGAGGTGTCTTCCAGTTTAAGGAGAGTTTTTCCATTCCACTGTCACCACTTGCATGACGGACCACTTTAAAGTCAACAACTCAATGCAAGCGGTTTCCTGCTGTTGCTACGTGCTCATCCAGGAGGAGTGAATGATGAAAATCAATAACTCGATACCATCTGCCAAATTAACCTTGCTGTATTGTTTAACTAGAATCAATTGAAATGTATCTGTGATAGAATTGAAATGATTGATGTGCTTTTTGTGTTGCAGATGCTGCCATATCACAGTGCAATTGGAGCTATCTGAACATTGCACTGATCAGATGGAAATAACGAAATGAGTTGGTCCTTTCTGATCAAATAAAAACATAAATTTCTTCTTTTTGTAAGCAGAACGAGCAATGTAAAACAGGCAACTAGCAATATACTGCTAAAATCGGAGTCTGTAGCATATTTTATGTCACATGGCTGCAGGTGGGATGGGAACTCGGGTGCCAACGCTGCAGCTTGAGAGAATAAGGTGATGCCTGTGCCTGGCTGGTTTTGTCTCTCCAAAGACAAAAACTAAAGCTGTTTGAGAATATTTCTAATTGTTTCACACCAAAGAAAAAAACTGCTGCGCTCTTCAGTTAAGTTTGATTCTATGTATGTATGTAATCAATGCTTGTTTTTTTTTTCTTGGTGCAGGGGATCATACCCAAATATAGCTTTACCAACCTTCTTTTTATGTTTCATAGAATTGAAGATGCTGCATCCATCCATCGACTTACCCAATGCTGGAGCCCTTCATCATGTTGCTGATGGATCCGCTACCAACATCAATGATCTATCTACAAATCAATGTCACAGACGTTTGCCATATAGAATATTTTTTTAATGTTTTCTCATGTTGAAAAACCTAAGGTTTGTGCTAACCATAATATGTACACAACCCACAACCCTGTGCATGTTTTGTTCTAACTCTGAGCATGCGTATGTGTTAATATCTAAGTTAAGTCACCAAGAAACCAGACCATACATGTCAAAATGAACTGCAGAATAGCATGGTGCCTCTCAACTTTGCTGTGATAATAATATCAAGTCTTTTTTAGCAATTACATTGACTGCTTTGAATGTGGTAAGTACCAGAATAGCAGTGGTTGTCAAATTTGCTACTTAAGGTATTAATGAGCAGTGACTCTTTTCTCCAAGATAAGTGCTCAACCATAGTTACAACTTAAATGTTTAAGCACATGTACACACAAATGCTCGCCACTTTTTGTGAACGTAAGTGGGAAAACAAAAGGTAATTTGTTGTTTAGGAATGGTGCAGTATGAGCATACTTCAGCCAGGGATAGAACTTTAAATTTTTCCAGTGGAAAGCAACTTAATGAACAAAACTATCCTAACTTGGATAGCGCAGTGGATTACATATGTGCTTAGTACCTAAAAATACTAGGTTCAAGTCCTGTTTCCGACAGACACCGACCTTTAAAAGTTGGAGTTCTCCCAACTTTTTTGTAAACAGGACAAACAAAAAGTCATGTTTTCATTAGAAATGCTCAAATTTGCACTCCCAACATTGTGGAAAATATTTTCAGGAGAGGTGAAGATGTAACGGGTGGGTCAGTGACATTAAGCATTTGTTGTAAAAATTGGGTGTTATTTGCATTGTAACTAATGTCCTCATAAAGAGTCTAATATCTTTTTCTACAACCCAGGATGAAAAAAAAGTCAATGTGTAGTGAAACTTTAAGAAAAAATACAAAACCTTTTTACTTGCTGTTAATCTCCATAAAAGCGTTTCAGCGAGAAATAAAATCAAAGGATGACAGTGAATCACATTTGTGGTATTTGTAGAAGTTTGAGCGTCTAGTTTGCCAGTTGCTTGGATGGCACACTGGATAAAGACTGTGCTTTGGTTCCGATGGTTCTTAGTTCAAGACCTGCTTAAGGCATAGTTTTAAAATTTTACAAGGAAAACTGACTATGTGGTATTTGTAGAAGTTCAAGAGTCACGGTTGCCAGTTGCTTGAATGGCACACTGGATAAAGACTGTGCTTTGGTCCCGATGATTCTTAGTTCAAGACCTGCATGGTTTTAAATTTTCAAGAGGAAAACTGACTATGTGGTATTTGTAGAAGTTCGAGCGTCACAGTTGCCAGTTGCTTGGATGGCACAGTGGATAAAGACTGAGCTTTGGTCCCGATGATTCGGGAGAAGAGGGGGGGGCACAAGAAGAGGAACTGGGGGGGGGCTAGGGGGGGGGGGGAGAGGAGAAGGGGGGGACAAGCAGAGGAAGTGGGGGGGTTAGGAGAAGGGGGGGCACAAGAAGAGTGTCCCCCTCCCCCCCGTAGGGGGGGAGGGGGACACTCTTCTAGTAGTGTTCCCCTCCCCCCCGGAGGGGGGGAGGGGAACACTACTAGAAGAGTAGGGGGGACAAGAAGAGTAGGGGGAGGAGGAGGAGGAGCGGAGGGAGGGCAAGAATGTATTGTCTAGTATTGTCCCCCCCTAGTATTGTCTAGGGGGGGACAAGAAGAGTGTCCGCCCCCCCATAGTCAGTTTTTCTTGTGAAATTTTAAAACCATGCTGGTCTTGAACTAAGAACCATCGGGACCAAAGCTCAGTCTTTATGCAGTGTGCCATTCAAGCAACTGGCAACCTTGACGATCGAACTCATACAAATACCGCATAGTCAGTTTTTCTTGTGAAATTTTAAAACCATGCTGGTCTTGAACTAAGAACCATCGGGACCAAAGCTCAGTCTTTATGCAGTGTGCCATTCAAGCAACTGGCAACCTTGACGATCGAACTCATACAAATACCGCATAGTCAGTTTTTCTTGTGAAATTTTAAAACCATGCTGGTCTTGAACTAAGAACCATCGGGACCAAAGCTCAGTCTTTATGCAGTGTGCCATTCAAGCAACTGGCAACCTTGACGATCGAACTCATACAAATACCGCATAGTCAGTTTTTCTTGTGAAATTTTAAAACCATGCTGGTCTTGAACTAAGAACCATCGGGACCAAAGCTCAGTCTTTATGCAGTGTGCCATTCAAGCAACTGGCAACCTTGACGATCGAACTCATACAAATACCGCATAGTCAGTTTTTCTTGTGAAATTTTAAAAACCATGCTGGTCTTGAACTAAGAACCATCGGGACCAAAGCTCAGTCTTTATGCAGTGTGCCATTCAAGCAACTGGCAACCTTGACGATCGAACTCATACAAATACCGCATAGTCAGTTTTTCTTGTGAAATTTTAAAACCATGCTGGTCTTGAACTAAGAACCATCGGGACCAAAGCTCAGTCTTTATGCAGTGTGCCATTCAAGCAACTGTCAACCTTGACGATCGAACTTATACAAATACCGCATAGTCAGTTTTTCTTGTGAAATTTTAAAACCATGCTGGTCTTGAACTAAGAACCATCGGGACCAAAGCACAGTCTTTATGCAGTGTGCCATCCAAGCAACTGGCAACCTTGACGATCGAACTTATACAAATACCGCATAGTCAGTTTTCCTTGTGAAATTTTAAAACCATGCTGGTCTTGAACTAAGAACCATCGGGACCAAAGCTCAGTCTTTATGCAGTGTGCCATTCAAGCAACTGGCAACCTTGACGATCGAACTTATACAAATACCGCATAGTCAGTTTTTCTTGTGAAATTTTAAAACCATGCTGGTCTTGAACTAAGAACCATCGGGACCAAAGCACAGTCTTTATGCAGTGTGCCATCCAAGCAACTGGCAACCGTGACGCTCGAACTTCTACAAATACCGCATAGTCAGTTTTTCTTGTGAAATTTTAAAACCATGCTGGTCTTGAACTAAGAACCATCGGGACCAAAGCACAGTCTTTATGCAGTGTGCCATCCAAGCAACTGGCAACCTTGACGATCGAACTTATACAAATACCGCATAGTCAGTTTTCCTTGTGAAATTTTAAAACCATGCTGGTCTTGAACTAAGAACCATCGGGACCAAAGCTCAGTCTTTATGCAGTGTGCCATCCAAGCAACTGGCAACCGTGACGCTCGAACTTCTACAAATACCGCATAGTCAGTTTTTCTTGTGAAATTTTAAAACCATGCTGGTCTTGAACTAAGAACCATCGGGACCAAAGCACAGTCTTTATCCAGTGTGCCATCCAAGCACCTGGCAACCTTGGTACTAGAACCTCTACAAATACCACAAGTTTGGACCCAGGAACGTGATCTTTTAAAACAATCCCTTAAGCAGGTCTTGAAAACCTTTGAATCCCTTAATATTGCACCTGCCTCAAAATGTGAATTTGTATCAAAGAATCAGCATACTTCGATAGCTGAGGTTTAATTAGAATGTTCTGGTTTGCACAAAACATCTTATTTAGACCCAGTCAAATCATGAATGCCATCATTTTTTAATAAGCTATAAAGTGCTTTGTTTTTTGGTTTTGAAAGGCTGGAAGTTGATACCACACTTATTTGTTCCAAAACGCAACATGTTTGAAAATTAATTTCAGCCACAACATGATAAACCACAACTGATTTAAAAATAATTCTGAACTGTATTTTGTATCAAGTTAGAGTAATAAAAGTTGTTGGCTACAAAAAGGACATAATGCCTTCACCGAGAGTGGCATTACATTAAAAAAACTACAAAAAGGAAAATGAAGCTCTTTAAAAGAATAAAATTCAATATCATAAAAAAGTCCTTGTATTTATTATTTTGCCATTTTACTTTGTGAATTATTTTCTGGTATCTTCTCTGGTATACCCAAAATAGAAAACAGATCTGGCCTTTGCAGTTGAAGTACCTGTAGTAATAAATTAAGTGAACAATTGTTCACTTAAGAACAAATTTTCTTTCACTTTAGAGTAAAAGCACAGAGGTAAAATAAATAAATAAATAAATAGTAGATGCAGTTGTAAGGTCTTTTGCATAACAGTAATGTGATGTTGGTCTTTGAAATCTAATTATATTTCAGAAATACTGCAAAAATTGCCCATTTTCTAAATTGTGTCTATAGACGTTAAAAATCGTGATTGGCCAAACAAAATGCAACGGATCTTCTAAAACAAAGGAGGAGTCACTCTGAGTACCAAGGAGTGCATAAGTAAGTATTTCTTTCCCAGAATCCTTCACAGAGGACAGAAAAACTGGAATAATACTTGATGTGGCAGAAATGTTTCGGGTGAGTGCATGAGATAAAACACTGTGAGAAACCTGAGCTGTTTCTTCTGGAGAGATTGAACACTGCTGACCAACATCCTGACATCTCACTCTGTCCTTGTGTAAACAAGTAGGATGATGTCGTCTACACTCTCCACAAACATGCCGCGTTTTACAGTCTTTCAATAAATGGCCTTTCCTTAAACATCCAAAACAAAGATGGTTCTGATATATAAATGATCTTTTGTCTTCCATTGATTTAACTGCAAATTTGGGACATTTAGCAACACTGTGTGATATGTCTGTACAAACCAAGCAAGGCAGTTTAGATTTCAGAACATGACCAGTTTCTTGTTTCTTGAACTCCGTACTGGTATTAAAAGTCTTAGCTTTCCTGGAAAGATCATTTGAAGAAGTTTTAGACTTTAACAAAAATGGAGAAGCAATAGGATTACATGCTATACGTGCTTCCTTTTGTATAAATCTAGAAAAACATTCAAAAGATGGATATTCTCCACACGCTTCAAGCACTTCAACAACAACTCTACTCCATTTACGTACAACCCAGTCTGGTCATTTCTTCAACATCTTATGATTTTCTTCACAATCATTTAAGATGGACAGTCCTTTTACTTGAGGCATAGCCTCTTCACAACTTTTCAAAAAGTCAGCAAAATCTCTGAGAGATAATGGATCATTTGGTGCAATCTTTGGCCAGGACATAAGTTTATCCCTAAATGGGTTTCCATATCTGTCCTGTACAACTGACCAAGCACCCTCATATGCGTCCTCAGAGCTTCTGTAAAAGAAACCTTCCACAGCCTTTCGGGCTTCTCCAGAGAGATAACCTTTCAAATACAACATTTTTTCCCCAACAGAGATGGATTTTGAATCAATTAAAGTTGTAAATGATATCTTAAAGTCCACAAATTTCAAAGGGTCACCTGAGAATATGGCAGGTTCAGGAACAGGAAGGCGACTTAAACTCAATGAGCTCGTTAAGGCTTCAGCCAAGTTTACTGCAGGAATCTCAGAGCTTGAGGTGGTAGAACTGATGCAGCCCTTGCAGCTGACTTTCTTGGGTGTTTTAAAATTTGCACTGATTTAACCTCAGGCTTAAAATCAAGATTTTCCCCTTCTACCCCATCTTCAAGTCTGCTATAAACATCAAGCCGAGCTGCAGCCATTTTAACTTCCATATCTGTTTGCATTACCTTTAACTTGCTCTTCTCCTCATCAAGCTGCTGTAGCACTTCAGCTTCCTTCTGCTTCATTTCTGCCATAATCTGGGACTCATGACACTTCCAGTCACATTCAAGCTTACTGACTCTCGCATGTTGAGCTTCAATCTCCAACATGGATTTAACTTGTACCTTTTTAGCCGCAAGATCAGCTTCTGCCATTACACGGCCTTGAGAAACTTTGGAGCTGGTAATTGATGAACCACATGAAGAACATTCAGTAGAGATTTCTCCAAAAACAGACTGATATTCGTCTCTATTTAAGACTTCTCGCACTCTTTCCTTTTCAACTTATTGATTAAATTTTTCTTCAACAATACCCCCTTCTAAACGCTTACACACAAGATCATAAATCTCATTTGTTAGTATAGTACAGGCATCTAGTTTCTGCACAATATCTGGAGTATTTAAAGAATTATGTTGAAGAAACTCATAATTCTGTTTCACTTTATCAAGACTGTTTTGGATCTGCTGATTTATTTCATCCAGATTTTCCTGAGAGCAAAAACCCTTTAATTTCATCCTGGCTTCTCTGGCGATTTGTTTCCAGGATGCATAAGATTTAATCCATAAACAATCTGCGTCATACTTAATTTAGAAAATTCTTAATTTACTTTAGTCTACTATCTGTTACAACATATATACACATACATACTTTTAGGTACAATTCAACAACCTGGATGTCCATGTGACAATATTTTATTAACATTTATTTTAAAAAAAACCCTACTGTATTGTTTTTACCTCTAAAATAAATATTTCTCAAATATCTATTGTTACAGCTAATCATGGATCCATTTAAGTGAATTTAAAGCAAGGACACTCTGCGCTCGGAGATTCGGATCAACTGACAAAACAGTTGGATTTTTATTTTGCAGATTTTGGTTCAGCTGCTAAATAAAAGCTGGAGAGTTTATATTTTGGAAACCAGTGTAGAGTCTGAAAACTTGTTATATATTTAAAACTCAATAATACATCCAGGCTGAAGCCTTTGTGCTATGAGTGACCTACACATTCAACAGACTCAGGCTGCCATATACAGATAAACACCACAGCTGGGAGGTCCAACATATACAAACAGTGGTGCCAAAGCACGTTGACATGTGGCAAGAGGAAGATGGAATCGAACCTACGCCCTTCCTATTACAAGACAACAACGCTACTCTCAGAATCTTGACTTTTGGATCCCACAGAGGAATGTTACTGACAACCTCAAAATATACTTCAGTTTTCCTGATTCAGCTCAATTCTTCCTCTAAAACCAGGTTCTGAGTCTCTGACGTCAGCAATTATAAATCACTGCAATTAATAAACATGATTTGATTTTAAAATAATTGGACATCATTTATTCTCCTTGTTAATTTATCATTTCTCTTTCATACGTTTTATTCATTGTTAGCTTTCAGTGCCTGCGATGGACTGGTGACCTGTCCAGGGTGAACCCCGCCTCTCGTCTGGTGACAGCTGGAGCTGGGCCCCACCGGCCCCTCACCACCCTGCAGGGATCAACGTGTTCAGATCATGGATGGAAAGATTTGATGGTAGATTGTCTCCCTTAAGACCTCACTGAAAACAGCTTCATAGTTGATGCCTCAACATCAACTGATTCTATCATATTGCTGACTATTTTTTCTACTTCTAACATAAACAGGTAAAGAAGTAACCTAGAAATGTTTTCCCAGCCCAGGCATCCGGTCCCAATCATCATCAGTTCTGATGATGTCACATGCATAGCGAGTCCGCTACGTCTTAAAATTGTAAGTCAGACTTTTTTCTTTGCCATTTTTCTGTACTCATTTAAAAAAAATTTTTTTTTATTGTGAGTTTAAAAGTTACTCACAGAAGACAATTATCTTTAATAACATACATCATAGCATTTTTAATAATGCAGTGGTAAATTATTGGGGTCGGTATCATTTCGACCCCAATAGAACATTGTAATGTCGACTGAACTGTCCCAGCCTTCATGAAAGTCCTGAGCAGTCCTACATGATTCAGGTCCAGTTATTCACTGGTCCTCTGATGAACAAATGCATTTAAATGTTGGAGCATAGAAGCTCTACAGAACTTGAGCAGCAGCATTGTAGTAGACATGACACTTACAAAATAAGAAACTTTAATCTATGGTGATTTCCATAACAACATATTTGACATTAATTGCATGCATTCCAATTAGTAAAATGTTTTCTTAGGAAATCCAGCAGATTGCATCAGCAGAAAAACTCCTCCAGGAAGGTTTCATCCCTCAAGAGAAAAAAAATAGTTTAAATAGCAGCAAATAATGCAAAATGTGAGATTTAAAATGTTTTTAGTGGGAACTTTTTATTCTCTTTTCTGGTAGGCCGGTAAATCAGACACACAAGCTGCTTTTAATCGATCTGATTGTTGTGCTAACAGGACTTAGCCTAGCAGCAGAGGAGTAGCAGTACTTCAGCATGTCTTTAGTCAAGTAAAAAGTATTTGGTAAAAATTCTACTCAAATACTGAGTAACTGATCAAATTATCAATGATTTCATATTTGAAATTTTTGGTATTTTAAGGAACAAAATGATAATTCATACAAATAAAAGAAAAATAACAAAAATCAGGTAAAACAAAATATGTCAAAATCAGTTTCAATGGGTAGAAAACTCAGAAAGTTTACAGAAGTAAGACTGGAGATACTTCAGAATAAAGTTACTCGAGTAAATATATCTGGTTACTACTCAACTCTGCCCCTCAGTGAAGCTAAACATGTTGCTAACGCTAATGTTAGCATCTACATTTCTAAAGAAGCTAATCGAATGATCACGACTTCTTGAAACACTTTCCTCCAGTCTGATGGTTGAACAACAGATTAGATTATAAATATCTTTGTTGTTGAGCTCATATTTCTATTTAGTCAATAATTTAGCAGAAAAACTGTTTTTTGAATTGAAACTGTTGCCGTATTAACAGCTTGTTCACAGCTCCGGATGTTTGTTTTCTTGTTCTCCAGGGTAAAGAGGCCACCGTGGAGCCCTGGGAGGACACCAACTTCCATCTCTACAAAGTCATCGACCGTTTCGGATTTGTCCAGTAAGAACCTCCCTCCGCCCCCTGCTGTGTTTGGGTTAGTCCGGTCCACAGCAGCTCAGAGTGTCTGTGGTTTCTGCTCCTCATAAACAGCACAGTGTTGGAGTTTTATATATAGGCTGGCGCACGCTGGCAGGAAACGTTCTGGTTAGCCGTAATCACAGTGCAGCTGTGTTGGGACAGAGCGCCGCGATCCAGACCTTACTGGACTGAGGAGAACCAGAACCAGACTGTTGCTCAGCGGTCCAAACTCTGGAGGACCAGAACCAACGTCACCGGAAGTCCAGAGTGAAGTTTCCAATCGGTGACCAGACCAGACTGTTGAAGCTGTCCATGGAGGAGCTGGTGGAGTTCCTGCAGGTCACGTTGGCCAAAGATTTCTTCCTGGAGGACGACTTTGTGATCGAGCAGCTGCAGGCGTCCATGACGGAGCTGCGGCGGGCCAAGCTGGACTTCCCAGCACCAGGTACTGTAGTAGAAAACAGTTTTATCACCGTCAGCTGGTTGGAAAGTTCAACAAATCCTCACAAATGGTGGAAGGATTGAAGTCAGTTGGACATAGGTCACAAAAGTCGGCCTCCAGCTGATTGTGAGTCTTTCAGGAACATTTTCAAACAGCTTTTAACAAGACTCTGAACTTGTTATATTTTTCATTCTGCAAGTGAAGTTTGTCTTTGGCTGATAACGTTTTTGTTTGGTACAGGTGTAGTAAGAATCAAGATGGCCTTTCTGTACTCTTTAAAATACAAATGTTCTTTTTTGTAGGTTTCTGTAAAGTGCAGTGAATGGGAATGTTCTGCCGTTGATCCTCACTGTTCTTAGGAAGGAGAAATGTCAGTATGTTTGCAATAATACTGGAATACTGTGATATTAAATTAAAACAATACTCTGTCCTTGGTTAAATATTTTTCACATTTCCTCTAAAGTGTACCTATTGTTTCATTGTACTAATTTTCATAAGCATGTTGTCTGCAAATTTTGAATGTATTGACAATTTGTACAATTCTGTAATAGTATATTGGCAATGTACTCTTGAAAAATGTAAATATATTTCAAATAAAATGTGATTTGTTATGCATGCCTGCATCCAACTCTATGACCAACATTCACCATCCGACCCGATGGAACTGGAGAGGTTCTGAAGGAGGAATGGCAGAGGATCCCCAAATCCAGCTGTGAAAAACTAGTTGCATCATTTCCAAGAAGACTCATGGCTGTACAAGCTAAAAAGGGGTTTCTACTGAGCAAAAGGTCTGAATACTTATGACCATGTGATGTTTCAGTTTTTCTTTTTTTAATAAATTTACAAAGCTTTCTACAATTCTCTATGTTTTCTGTCAAGAGGGGATGCTGAGTATACATTAATGAGAAATAATATGAACTTTTCTGAGATTAGCAAATGGCTGCAATGAAACAGAGTGAGAAATTTAAAGGGGTATGAATACGTTTCATTCATTAATTCACCAGGGACTTTGATTTTCCTCATTAAAACAAAACCAGAGTAAAGGAAAAACATGGATATTTGAAATGTCCGTGATTGTATTCAGTGACTCAAATATAAAATACATAAAACAACTTTCCTAGCAAGTTGGCAAACAGCTGTGGAAATTATTGCTGTGATTCAACCAACAATTTTATGATTTTCTAATGAGCAAACATTTAAAACCAGAAAGACTCAGAAATGGAGCGATGGTCAGAAAGAGGTCAAGTTTTCCATATTAAAGAAAGTCCATAAAGTAACGCATTTGATCCAAAATGTCTGATTCAATCTGGATTTTCTACTGATAAAAGCCCAGAGAAATCCTCTCTGATCAATAAATTATTGACTTCATATTGAAATATTTTCCATCCACCAATCAGGAACCCAGATATCTCAGCTGGGCCACAAACACTCAGAACCTACTGGTACCAGTTTGACTCCACTATGAAACTGGGAGCAAACTCAGCTTGTTGTCTGGGTTACAGATGAAAACTCAGAGAAAATCAGAGTTCCTGATTGAAACCAGGTGCTGCAGCTCTGCATCATAACCAGAACCAGGCCCAGTTCTGGTTCTGGTTCTGTCCAGCAGCTCAAAGAGAGAAAACCCAGTCAGGACTGGAAACCAGAAGAATGTGGAGTTAAAACTCACCTGATCAGATCTTTGCTTCTCCTTCTGTTCACACAAACCGAGTCGGAACGAACTGGACCCGATTCTCCAGAACTTGAACCGGACCCACCTGAGGCTCCGCCCCCTCTCACAGCAGAGGTGTGTTGCTAATGAGAAGAATCCTGTCTGATCATCACTACCAGGAAATAAATGGAAAATAACAACCAGTTCACATTTCAGTTTAAAGATTATTTATGTTTAAACATTTCAAGATTTTTTTTCCATGACTATTTCATCAAATTAATAAAGATTTTCAAGTTGATCAGATTCAGTTTTATCTATAAAGACTTTTATAAAATAGCCAAAGCTGCACCAAGTTTCTGCTCAGCAACACAATAAACCACTAATAATAGTTTCTGCTTGTTCTAATCCTCAGCGCTCACGTAGCAGAGCTCACTTCATTTAAGCCTCCTGCCTCTGACTCCCCAGAGGATCCATCACTCTGCGTCTCTGAGGTCTGAGTCCGGGTCCAGAAAATTATCTTTACACCCGTCTGGCCCCCCGGCACTGCAGAACAGGACATTACCTGTCCAGATCGCTACCAAAACATTTACAAAAAAACAGAAATATAAAATACAGCGGACCTAATTCAAACCTAATTCAACATTTATAAAGAATCCTATGTCCTTTTTTCTTGCACCCCTTCAAATAAAGTCTTACCAAATTTACTTCCTTGCAACCACATTGTTTTAAATAATATCACACCCTGGTTCACTTACACCTGCTTAGTTGTTTATGCTGTGGATTAATTTCACATTGAAACATTGTAAATAGTGATGTTACGTGATGTGCCGAGGCTTCGAGGCGTGTGTCGAGCAATGGAGGGGGCGTTTCCGTAAAGCGCGTATCGAGGCTTGCTTCATTTAGGGGAGGAGCCGAAAACGATGACGTCCGAAGCCTCGCTGCCTGGCTGTACCACGTGACTGCTTCGGGAAGTGGCTCAGATGTTGGCGCGGGGTTTGACAGCTTTAGAAACCCCACAGGCTGCATTCAAAATGTGGGTTGTTGTAGGCGAGTTGCGGTCAGTTGAGAGAGTGGATAGAGTTTTGATAGTTTGGATAGCAGAGTTTGGATAGTGGTTATTTAGTTTGAGACAGTTAGTTTGGTGTTTGGAGAGTTTAGGAGAGAGATAGATAGATAGATAGGAGATTTAGGAGCGCGAGGACAGGATAGGAGTAGGATGGAGCCGGCGAGAAAGAGGAGGATTTCCCGTATGTGGGAATATTTTGATTTGATAAGCCCTAACAAGGTAAGGTGAACTGAACATTTGCAGATGCATTAGGTTTGCTTATGAGGAACTGTATTTTTCACTGTTTCTTATTTTCTGTAAAGGTGAGGTGTTTATTGTGCTCCAAGGAGTTGGGGTACAATAATAACACCTCATCCATGTAGTGTCAAAAAAGAGAAATCGTTTGAAACCAAAAACTGTGGAGAAATTGTTGTTTCTTAATAAAAATGCATGAAATCATCCAAGTTACACAAGCATTAGCCTATTCACTACCCCCACCCTAGTTCCACAAGCACTTTCACTGTCCTCTGCCTGATTAAGCCCATGCCATTTTTCTAGAGTCACAGAAAAACTTTATTACACAACATGCCATATCACATGACACTACTATTTTGGGAATAATTACACACAGAGGATACATTCAAACAATATTTTATTATACACATATGTGTATACATAATTTATGTAGACAAATGATTTCGTCCTACACCTTTTGTGAAGTCATTCCCAAGAGCCATAATAGACAAAAATTCAGTGCATCACACGTGTTAAGATACAGCTGGCTGTGATTATACACCTGGCCAGTAGGTGGTTTCGTGTGCACATGAAGCCTCAAGAAATGAACCCTTTCTCGAACCAGTTGGCTCAAGTGGTTCAATGCCTCATGAGGCTTCATCTCACCATCACTAATTGTAAATAAAACATCAGCAAAACAAGAAGTGAACACTCACCTGATCCAGACGCTGCTCTTCTTCTTCTTCTTTTTTTGCGGTTGGCAAGCAACTTATTGATGTGCATTACCGCCATGAACTGGAATGGAGTGTGGATCGGGATGCTACATATATTTTCCCCAAACCCCCAAAAAAAGAAAAATAAAAGAAACCTTATATCCTTTCTATCAATTTGGTTTTCTTAAGATAATTTATTAAATAACAAAAATATACAGACTCTGCTCTGCTGCTGCATGGAGTCTGAACCGGTTCTGATCCAAACCTGACTAGAGCTGACACACCTGAGGCTCCGCCCCCTGACCCAGCTGAGGCTCCGCCCCCTGACCCAGCTGAGGCTCCGCCCCCTTCCAGGTGATATTAAATTCCTTTCCTTCCATGTTTCCTCTCTTTGTTTTCTCAGTGAGTTGAGCTGTAAAACTTTAGGTCAGATTTGAACTTTTTCAGGTTTTTCTCAGTTTTCTGCTCATTTCCAACCAACATTTTATTGCAGGAAATCATTTCAGGAAGGAACCAGAAGATTCAGGAGTCTGGGAGATGTGACTGTAACCGACCTGAACACTGAGGCCCCAGAGCGCCCCCTGCAGGATCTGCTGCACCATTAACCAGACAGAAATGGCAGTTTTATACAAGTTATTATTCTAATTCAATAGCTGATTTAATTAATCGAGTTTTGATTGAAAAGATTGATTCTCATCTGTTTTATTAAAAAAACATCTTCAGTCTGAATACTGCAAAAATAAACTGCTGGCTAAATTAGTAGCTTAAAGCTGAAATCAACTTGAGATGTTTCTGCTTTTACTAATTTAAGCTGTGAAACTAAATGTGAAAACTTATAATTCAGCAAAAACGGCATGGAGGATTAAAATGAAGGTTTAGTTATTATATGTGTACACAGACAGCTGCATAAAAAATACACAAAGATTTTTTTAAAACTTTATTTGGTCGTTAAACATCCAGCAACCCACATTGCATTAGAAGAATTATGAAAATCAAACATGAACCAATCAGCACATTATCCCAGTGATTCTCTGAGGTTTGAATAAATCAGTAAAATCACAGTAAAGAGCCTGAAGTTCTCTAGAAAACTCAAAACATGAAATATGGAATTAAAAAAGTAAAAACCAAAACAAACTGAGAGAAATTAAAGCTGAGAATCAATGATGACGTAAAACTTCAACATTTAGCTTTTACAATGAACATAAAATATATAAAATCTTTTTTTTCCAGGTTCCACATGTTCCTGAAAACTGCTCTAAGATCAGAGTTTCTGTAGGACATCCAGTTCTAAACTGGTTAAACTGGTTTCTCTGATGGAAGCTGAAGTTTCTCTGCAGTTTCCAGTAAAGCATCTTTTTATCTGTGAAGCTTTGAGGAACATTTTCATGTCAGCAGAAGGAAGAAGCAGCAGAGAAAAGAGGTTTGAAGTGTCTTTCATGGCTTCAAAGCTGAACTGAAAATGATTCCCATGTTTCCATTCTCAGACCATTTCTGGTTCCAGGATGAAAATGAATCAGAGAGAAAAAAGATCAACTTTCCAGTTGAATCCAGTTCAGATCAAAACTCCATGAAGCCTCTAAATGGAGCCCAGTTTGAATTGGATCTTTATTGATCCAAAGAGACAAACAATATCAGACACTAAATGACAGACATGAGAAAATAAACGGGAGGAAAACCTTGGAGGTCAGAGGTCATCATCATGATCCAGTCAGAGTCTCTTTAGACTCAAACTGCTGCAGCTTCAACCTCTGAGGATCAGCAGGACACTGAGACCATTTTCTACTTTACTGGGATCATCAGTGGGACAAGTCAGAATAATCAAAATCATCGATCCTGCAGAGAGAAGAAGGAAGGAGAGAGCAGATCAGTGAGTGTTTCCAGCCTCTCTCCAGCAGCAGTCAGTGACGCAGCACATCCACTAGATGGTTTCCAGGCTGCAGTCAGACTGATCTCAGAGCTGTGACCAAGATGAACCCGATCAGTTGTTTCCTGTTGAACTGAGAGAACAAACAGATCTGAGATCAGATCTGCTGCTGCCACAGTTTGATGGATGAGGACCACTGTCTCTAGACATGTTGGACGGCTGGACGCTGGAGTCCAGCTGGACTTCCTGGAGACATGGACACAGCAACAACACTCATCTTCACACCAACACAAACGCAGGAACACAGCAAGCTGCTGCTCCTCTGATTGGCTGATTGCTGTCTCTGTGTCCAATCAGGAAGCCTGAACCATTCTCCTCCCACTGAGAAGCTGCAGCTTTACTGGGAACACTGGATCTTTGCTTTGATGCTAACTGGGTTTAGTTCAATATGCTGACAGCAGCTGGACTCACTACAAACATTTACTTACATTAAAGTCTTTACAAGATTCTTCAGCTGCTGAACATCTGAATCCTTCAGGTTGTTTCCAATCAGGTCCAGTTCTGTCAGACGGGTCGGGTTGGACTTCAGAGTTGAGGCCAAATAATCACAGCTGATCTTTGACAAACTGCAGACCCACAATCTGAATAAAGAATAAAAGATGTGAGCTGAAGCCAACAGGATGCAGGTTAACCAGTCCAACAGAACCAGTTAAAGATTCTCATCAATATTAATGCCAACAAGCTGCTGCTTCAATAAAGACCTGCTGACTTCAGAACCAGAACCAGAACCAGAACCTGGTACTGGGTCATGTTGTGTTGGAGGATTTTAGTCAGTAAAATCATTCCAGGTTCTGATCAAAGTGTTGAAGCATCAATCATTGATTATTGATTTGTTCCTGTCAGATTCCAGGAATTCACTTTTCTAGACTGGGTTGAATGACCTTTGACCTGCTTCACATGAGGGGGATTTCTACACACTGGGGGTCCGAATGCTGTCCTGTTCTGACCTCAGATCAGCAGGTCCAACTCAGTTACACAGAGGGACTAAATTAAACTCTGGATCCAAGTCCAGGAACAAACTCAGAAAATATTTATTAGAACAGAAGAAATTAATTTGATTTATGATCAATTATATATAATTATTCACAGAAATATCAATAATTATATAATTACATACCTCAATGTCTCCAGTCTGCAGCCTTCAGTCTGTAGAAAACCACAGAGCTTCTTCACTCCAGAATCTCCCAGGTTGGTTCCGACCAGGTCCAGTTCTGTCAGATGGGTCGGTTTGGACTTCAGAGCTGAGAACAGAGAAGTCCAGCTGGTCTCTGATAAACTGCAGCCCATCAATCTGAATAAAGAATAAAAGATGTGAGCTGAAGCCAACAGGATGCAGGTTAAAACTGAAACATGAACAAATAAATAATAAAAATGTAGAAAATTAATTTCCCTGAATGTAAAAGAAACATGATGAACTGATTCTAACATCTGATCCAGTCAAACTGGTTTAAAGAGTCCAAACCAGCAGAACCAGAACATTTGATCAAAAATAAACTCAAAGTTTTCTATCAGCCTGGATGAGTTGAGCTATTTCTGCTGGTTCCTGATCATCAGCTGGAGACCCGACTTGGTAACTGGATCAGAACCACTCAGTTTGTTCATTAATGGCCTTGGGTTCTTATTAAAGCTGCTGAAAGCCAATGGAGGCCATTATTTCCTAAGGAGACGTGACCTGATGAAGCATCATCACAGAGACGAGGCTCCAACCGACTGACAGCTGTCAGACTGAAGAGGACGGTTCCTCTCTGACCCGGCCCAACAGAACCACAGCTTCAGGACAAAGCTGAGGAACCTGCTGCTGCTGCAAACCTCACTTTCATTCATTTCATCTAGATTTGCTTTTCTACAATCAGTCATTTCTTAGATTTGGTCATTAATGATGATTTGAACTTGTCAGTGTTTGTGGCTCGACTCTGGAGGAACAACATTTCATTCTGGATGTAAAGATGAGAATCAGAAATGAGAAATAAAACAATCTGAATCTTTACCAAACCAAACTGAAACATCTCCATCATTAATTTACATCATTTGAATTATTTTACTCATTTTGTTCATCAGTAAAAAACATTTTAAAGTAAAAACTGAAAAACAAAATTCAATAATCTCAAAGTCTGAAATAAGAAAAAAAATAATATATGAGGTAAAAAGTTTTAGAGATTTTATTCTGACATTTAAACAGGTTGTTATGAAATAAAATATATTAGAATAAAAGCATTAATTAAACTAATGTTTAAAGTATAAATGAAGGATTTTATTGTATAAATAAAGAAAACAAACCTCAGAATCTTCACTTTACTGACTGAACTCTCCAGGATCTCAACCAGAGGCTTCAGATCAGAGTCTCCACCTCCCAGTATGTAGATCTGATTTATTTCCAGTTCAGTCAGATCTGGGTTGGACTTCAGAGCCGAGGCCAAAACTTCACATTCATCCTTTCGGAGCGAACAGTCACCAAGTCTGTGATTAGAGAAGAAATAAATTCAGTTCTAATGAAATCAATCTGGATCATAAACAGACTAAAATATGATAACAGTGATGTCATCATCTGATCAACATCTGATCTTCAATTTACTGAGTTTGACCCCACAGAGAATCTGTGCAGGTCCTGGTTAAAGTCCAAGTTCTGGTTCTGGTTCTGGTCCAGGCTTCATGTCCTCAGACCTTCAGCTGCAGTCAGATGTTGAAGATCTTCTATCATCTGTGAAGGAAAGTTCAGTTTTCTCTGCAGCATCTGATGGAGCTGCAGCATCAGAGCCTCAAAGGAGCTGAAGCAGCTGATGAAGAGGCTGACTGAGCTGATGAAGGAAACTACTGGAGATGATGGAGAGGAGGAGGAACTGCTCACAAATCGGACTTGGACTAGACCGTGTGGCTCAGAGGAACAAAGGTTTGGATGTTAGAAGAAATTGTTGCTAAACTCTTAAAGAGCTGAAGACCAAAACAGAGCGTTTGGGTCCAGCAGCATTTTTCATGGTGAAGCAGTGAAAGTTCTCCAGTAACTAGAAGAGGCTGGGATGTCTAAAGAGTTGAAGCTCATGTCTCTCCAGGTCTTCATGGCTAACAGCTTCAACAAAAGCTGCAGATGAAGAGTTGATGAGGAAAATGGTTCCAGCTCTGGAAGCAGAGTTCTCAGAGCTTTGGGAGGATCTGACAGAAACTAGGACTTTTTCTGGAGCCAGACAACAATCACCACATTTTGCTCTCATTTACAAACTCAGAAGAAACTAGTGGGAGGAGGAAAAGTTGGTTCACTAAGTTTCTAACTGGTTTCCATGACAACAGCAGCAATTATTGGGGTTATTTTAAAGCGTCCATCAAACCTAAACAGTGATTTTATATATAAAAAAAGGACAAAGATCCTAAAAGGAGTAGCGGCTCAATGAGTGAAGAGGAGTTTAAAGTGTAAAAGTCTCTCTGGCTGATTGGATCTTTCAGACAAAATAGATTTTTTTCTAGAGTTCAGGGTTTTCTATTCATTTAAACATGAAAACTGATAAAAAGATAAATATTTTTAAAATGATCAAAATGTCTAAAACCAGAAGCTGCAGCTGTCCTGGATGAGCTGAATGTTTAGATGGTTGAATGGCTGAAATAGTCCAGAGGATGAAGGAAGAAGTTAAAGACCAAAAACATCCAGAAGCAACTTGAAGAAGAAGAAGAAACAGGAGGACAATAGAGCTGAATCAGCATTCACACAATGAAAACATCTGGACTCACCGAGCCTTTCTGCAGTTCCTCACAGCTGGAAACAGTCTCCATCGTCCTGATTCTGATGTGTTGTACTTCTTCAGGTCCAACTCATCCAGAACCTCTGACATCTGCAGCATGAAGGCCAGAGCTGAACAGTCAGTCACTGAGAGCTCCTTCCCTGAATCCAGCAGCCGTTGGATCTCCTGATAAAATGAGACGTCGTTCATCTCCACCAGACAGTAGAAGATGTTGATGCTTCTGTCAGGAGAGATTCTATCAGTGTTCATCTCCTTCAGGTTGGTGATTCTTCTGTCAGGAGAGATTCTATCAGTGTTCATCTCCTTCAGGTTGGTGATGATTCTCTGGATGGTTTCTGGACTGTTCTCTGTCTGACCCAGCAGATCTTCTAAGAGTCTCTGGTTGGACTCCACAGTGAGACCATGAAGGAAGCGGACAAACAGGTCCAGGTGGCCATTTTCACTGCTGAGGGATTTCTCCATGACTTCCTTCATGAACTCATCTAGAGATGTTTCTCTGTATTTTTCTCCCAGAAACGTCTTGATCACCTCTGACTTCCTGCTGGTGAAACAGTGGAGCATGTAGACTGCAGCCAGAAACTCCTGGATGCTCAGATGAACAAAGGAGTAGACGGAGATGTCGCACGTCCCTCTCTCTCTTTTAAACATTTCAGTGAACACTCCTGAGAACAACGCAGCATCTTTGATGTTGATGCCGCACTTTTTGAGCTCTTCGTCATAGAAGATCAGGTTTCCCTCCAGCAGCTGCTCAAAAGCCAGTTTTCCTAGAGACTCAATCAGCTTCTTGTTCTCTGGACTCCAGATTGATCTTGTCTTTTTTCCTCCATCATACTTTTCCTTCTTGATTGCGAAGTTAACCTCCAGGAATGCTATGTACATCTCAGTCAGAGTCTTTGGCAGTTGTCCTCCCTCTCTGGTCTTCATCACATCCTCCAGAACTTTAGCAGTGATCCAGCAGAAAACTGGGATGTGACACATGATGTGGAGACTTTTTGATTTCTGGATGTGGGAGATGATCCTGCTGGCCTTCTCTTCATCATCTCTGAATCTCTTCCTGAAGTACTCCTCCTTCTGGGGGTCAGTGAACCCTCTGACCTCTGTTGCCATGCCAACAAACGTTGCAGGGATCTGATTGGCTGCTGCAGGTCGTGTGGTTATCCAGAGGAGAGCAGAGGGAAGCAGTTTCCTCCTGATGAGGTTTGTCACCAGAACATCCACTGAGCTGGACTCTGTAACATCAGTCAGGATCGGATTGTTCTTGAAATTCAGAGTAAATCGACTTTCATCCAGACCATCAAAGATGAACAGAACCTGGAACGTTTCAAAGCTGCTGATTTCTTTGGTTTTAGAAAATAATTTATGAATCAGTCCTAATAAACTGAACTTTTCTTCTTTCAACATATTCAGCTCTCTGAAAGTGAATGGAAATATGAAATCAATGTTCTGGTTGGTTTTGCCTTCAGCCCAGTCCAGAGTGAACTTCTGTGTTAACAGTGTTTTCCCAATGCCAGCCACTCCCATGGTCATCACTGTTCTGATTGGTTGATCTCTTCCAGGTGGGACTTTAAAGATGTCTTCTCTTCTGATTGTTGTTTCTTGTTTCCTGGATGCTGTTTCAATGTGTCTGACCTCATGTTCCTGGTTGACCTCTCTAGTTAACCCCTCTGTGATGTGGAGCTCTGTGTAGATCTGGTTCAGAACGGTTTGATTTCCAGGTTCAGCGACGCCTTCAGAGAGACTCTGGAACTTCTTCTTCAGAGACGCTTTATGGTCACTCTGACACCGAATATCAAAATCTGAAGAAAGAGACAAAGACAGGAGAGGAGACACTTCAGCTGAACATAAGGAAAACAATAATTTTTTGATATTCTCAGAGACAATTTGTGCATCAGCTTTAATGGATGAGAAAAAAGTAAATCAATAAATAAAAAGCCCAAATTTTATAAAAACTCTGCATGGTAAGAAGAACGAAAGTCACAACTTAAAGTTAAAGTTGCTGTTGTTGATTCATTGGGATGTAAAGTTTTATCTTTCAAATCTATTTCAGCTCTCAGTGTTAGAAAAATATTAACACCATTAAAAAGCAACAGAAAACACCTTTCTCAAAACAAGTTTAAAAATATAGAAAATCTATATGGAAATTGAAAAATATTCAAGAAATATGGACTTTAAACAAGCTTCTATATCTTCCTGAGACAATATCTGTATATTTTCATCTTATTTCAAGTTTACTGAGATGTTTACAGTCATAATTACACAAAATACTTGGAATGAGAGTCACAAAAATAGACATTAATTTAATAAACAACTGCATAGACCCATGTATCAAATTGTCCTCTTTGATGGCCTCTGAGGCCACTGCTGTTTTATCACAAAATTATGGCCAAATCAAACTAGTTCTGATGGAAACAACGTCCAGCAGAGGGAACAGCTCCTGTTAGTTTAGGTTTTATTGAGGTCTGAGTTGTGGTTCACCATCTAACTTCTCATTCATGGAATCAAACTCAGGAAACAGTTTGGATTTTACAGAGCTGAAGTTGGCTTCAGATTGAGCTTCCCATTCAGGAAATGGTAAAGGGCCTTTACCCATTAGGGCCACCTACTGGTTGAGCATTTTCAATCTGCTTGAGTTTAAAAGCTGAAATACTTGCACTCTTAAAATATGGGCTACATTATTCTACACTAATAGCAGAAAACTTTAAACTATAGATTGTGATTAGTGAAAATTTGGCCATAAATCCAGGTAAAAACCAGGATCTGGCAGACAGGGGACAAGTTACTAGTTATCTCTCTGAGTTTTTAACTCTTCACTATAGCATGTAGTTATTGTTTCTAGTAATCTTTCTCCAGTTCACCTCTTGTGATTTCTGTGCCTCCATGGTCTAAGGATGCCTTGTTGGTCCCCAGATTCTCCTCCACTCCTCTGTTGTCTGCTGCAGCTCTGCTGTCCTCACATTCATCTGCCTGATTGTCTCCAAAACCATTTGGATTTCACAAACTATTCACTTCCTGAAGAAGCTTCTCTGTAACATAACTCCTTACTATATTCTACATTTACCATCATCTGCCACCTGAACCTCAACCACACCTTGAACCAGGGAGCTTTTCAGAGACTTCAGTGACCTCTGAGGTTACTCAAAGTCACTTTCTAAAGGGCAGAAAGTGATTTAAACTCTGTGACAGAGTTTAAATCACTTTCTGCCTAGTGAAATCCATCATGTTCTCCCTTTTCATAGAGAGACATGGTGACCGTGGTCCAGATACATTAAAAGGGTTAAAATCAAACCTGTATTGAAGCTTCACAAATCAAAGCTTTAATGCAGCTTCGTTTAGGGAAAGAAAAAAAACTACAAACTTGGTTTTAGATATTCTGGCCTGAATAATCTACACCATGATTGAAGTCTACATATTTTAGTTTTTGAAGTAGATCACATTAAAGATGCTCAAAGTAGAAAGAAATTACGTGGAATTGTCCTTTAGTCATTTCCCCAATTAGAAACTCCAATTTTCCAGCAGAACCTTAAAGGCCTGGTGTAATAACCAATAAAAGTAGAACAAAAATCATTTTCAGCAAGGTCAGATTAACCATATTGGCAGCTGGGCAATTTGCTGACCTATAACTTTTGCCACCTCTCTTTTATTGTTTTATTATACACTTTATTTCTGTTATGCTAAACGTAACATTAACATCAACCAAAACCCGATTGCTGCTCTCCTTAGCCATCCTCTCTGCTATTTCATTCCCCTTAACCTCATAATGTGCTGAAACACAAATAAAATTATCTGTAAGAATCATCAAATTGATTCTATGAAGTGTTTGTTTTATTTACAGCTGATGACATGTTATGCTGCAACATGACCCTTCAGAGTAAGAGTCTTCACTTATAATTTTAAAGATGAACAAAATAAAAAGTTAAATTTGTACATTTATCTTGTGGCCATTTTTTGAACAGGCTCAAATTAAATGAGGACTTTATTAAGCCCAGTTACCTGGACATAAGTTCCAGTTACACCAGCTGGAAAAACACAGATTCAGTTGAAACAACTGACCACAAAAAGACTTTTAAACCTTAAATTTCCAAATCTCAACTAAAGACGTGGATCTGGTTCCACAGAGACGATAGAAGGAAGCTCTGATTGGAGGAGTTCAGTCTCACCTGGAGCACAGCTGCTCTGATTGGCTGTCAGCCGTCCAGATCCTGTTCTGGGTTGTTTCCCACACTGGGGGCAGCTGGTACAGACCGGATCCATCAGAACATTCTGACCCAAAGCACAGCAGGATGGATGCTCCTCCTCACCAAAGCTGCTCCTGTGAAGACATTTCTTCATCACTGAAATAGTTCACTAGCAACAGGCTGGAGCTGAAGATGTTCATGAAGGTCCACCACAAACTATAACTGGTATCAATAATGATACCAGATATAATACAATTGTGTTTGTCCATCTGAATCTGTTCTGGGACAATAATCATTATTCTCTCTGAGCCAGAATAGAAAACTGATCAACCGCACCACCACCATACACTCTAAAACATTTACTATGTATTAAACAAAGAGTCACTAAATAAACTAGAGGCACAGAGAGCCTGAAGGTATTTCACTTCAATAATTATCTATATTTACTGAACTCAAAGCAGTTCATGATAATCACAGTGTGTTCAGTGATTTTGTGATAACCAATAATTTTCTGATATATTGATCTGATTAATCTAAAGCCGAGTTTCTTGGTAAATCAGTTTTCTTTGTTCCAGTTTATGGTGGATGGTTGATGTGGATCAAACTGACATTTATTTAGTGAATTCAGCCTGACAGTCGGTCTGGGACATAATTATGTTTTCTGACATTTAATATCTGAGCCTTTTAGGAGATTATTTCACTAGTTATGAGGAAAATGTTAGAGTTTAATCATACTTTAGTCTCCAGTCTGACCCTTAACCTTCCGTCTGCAGCTGGTTGATGTCAGTGAAATGAGCGCTGTGATTGGCTGAATGTGATGGTGGAACAGGAAGTGCTTGTGCTTCTATAAATGTCCCATCATCACCGTTATTGTTCCCACTCCCACAGACACCAGACCTCTGTGGAACCTGGAAGCTGCTGCAGCTTCAGAAACACAAAGGAAAATATTCCGTTTTTCCTCCACAGTTGGTTCTGGTCTCTTAAAGCCCAGTTTAGGTCACTATTAAACTTAAATGGTTTAAATTATATTGTTTGTCTTTCTTCATCAGATCCTCAGCAGAAATCAAAGTAAAACCCTGATTGATTTCTGCAGAGTCACATCAACCAGATAGAAACTGGTTTCTTACTCTGGTTCTGATGATCCAGGTTCAGTACTGAAGTCTGGAGGGGTTTTTTTGGAGTCATCACTCCTCATGGACGGACTGATGGATCCTTGAGGTTCTGCTCTCCATCTGTGGTTCTGCCCTCTGAAACACAAACATGTTGTTATTCAGATCATCAATCAGTGAGAAACTGAGATAAAAACCAGAGAAGAAGATCTGAACACAAACTGCTGCAGAAAAGCAGAAGGTTTAAAGCTCCAGAGTGAAACATTCAGACTGATCTGTTGGGTCAAACTCCACATTTTCTCTAGAACTGGTTCTACTGGTCTGGGTCACATGGGTCAAAGCAGAACCTGCAGAACAACAGGCTCATGTCCCAGTTTGATGGATCTGATCAGATCATATTTCTAGGAATTATTCCACAAAGTTCTTCTATAGTATCCATTAATAGAACTACAAAGCCCAGAATGCACTGCACAGCATCACATTGCTGCCATCTAGTGGTAGAATGTGGAGATCAGAGGATCTGGTCCATGATATCAGAACCAAAGCTGTTCATCTGGTCTGAGGAGCTGATGTGGGTCATTAAAGACCAGATCCCTAGAATCGACCAGGAAGCAGAACCTCAGAACCAGGAGACCAGCCCAGTTCTCTAGAAGCGCTTTGACCTTTGACCTGTCTGTTGGGAGCTGCTGAAGCTCCAAGCAGGTCAGGTTATCAGCCTACCTGGATAAACTGGACCCAGTGTTCCCAGTATATAAACTGGACCCAGATTTCCCAGTATATAAACTGGACCCAGTGTTCCCAGTATATAATCTGAGTCGTTGCTCTTCACATTCTTGGTTGTTTTTGTTTTCGTGCAACATTTTCATTATTCATTCATTCAGACTTTCATTCAAACTCTGATTTACTGACCAACATCCTTTATGCTTATTTAGTTCTAAGTTAATTTAAAATAAAAATTAAGTTAAATGATAAATGATAAATGAAATTTTATTCGAACATGATACAAATATAAAAATAAAATAGTGCACAGTAACAAGAAGTGCATAAAAAAGAAGAGAAAATACAGATTTTTTGTTTCAGTTAACATATCATGCTCAAAATGGGGTAGGAAGGAGTGAGAACTTATAAACTCCTACCCCCTAAACACTTGAAACTTTAGAGTCCTACTGTCATTAAAAAAATCAAAATCAAAATCAAAATGGCAGTCAGAAGTAACAGTTACTAATATTTACCTATACATTTTCCCATTTTATGCTGGTTTGTCTTTCTAAACCCTTACACCAAGTTGTTATCTGCAATACACACCTTATTGCTTTCTGTCACCCATATGTGTATCTATTGAAAATTACCTCCTTGTACTTTCTTTTGAATTGTGTTAAGCTATTGCTTTGTTTTAAATCTTCATGTAACTTGTTCCATAACTTTACACCTTTAATTGAAATACAGAAGCTTTTTCTTGTTGTTCTAAAATTGCGGATCTTGAAGTTTGAGTGACCCCTTAAGTTATACCCCCCTTCTCTTTCAGAAAACGTGCTCTGTATGTGCTCAGGTAACAACTTTTTAGATACTTTGAACATAAATTGAGCCATTTTAAATTCTACAAGCTCCTCAAATTTGAGAATTCTGGATATTATGAAGAGCGGGTTTGTATGCTCATAATAACCGACATTATGGATGATTCTAATGGCTCGTTTCTGTAGGACGGTTACCGGATGTAAAGAGCTCTTGAAATTAACTCCCCACACTTCACAACAATATGATAGATATGGTAAAACCAGAGAGTTATATAGAATATGAAGTGATTCAGCATTCAATACATGTCTAGCTCTAGCCAATATGGATATACTTCTACTGAGTTTACTCTGTAAATATTTAATATGAGGTTTCCAACTGATTTTGTCATCTATTATTAAACCAAGGAACTTATTAGCAAAAACCCTTTCTAGAGTTACGTCCTCTATTTGAACTTGGATTTCAGTATTTTTATAACAGTTCCCAAAGACCATGATCTTCGTCTTGTCCAAATTTAGGGATAATTTATTATGGTCAAACCATATCTTTAACTTACTAATCTCTGAGGTGACTGTTGAGAGAAGATGCTCTAAATTGTCGCCAGAGGCTAGAATATTTGTGTCATCAGCGAATAAGATAAATTTTAATACATTGGACACTTTACTGCTATCATTTATATAAAGATTAAATAAAACTGGTCCCAATACTGATCCTTGTGGTACTCCACAGACAGTCTCCTGCCAGTCAGATTCCACATCTCCCAATTTCACAAATTGTTTTCGGCTCTTTAAATAACTCCTCATCCAGTCAGAAACTACTCCCCTAATTCCATAGCGTTCTAATTTTTTAAGTAGGATTTCATGATTTATTGTATCAAAAGCTTTCTTTAGATCTATAAATATCCCTACTGCCAGTTTCTTACTATCTGTTGCGTTGGTTATTTCTTCTATTAAGTCAGTTACGGCCAGCGATGTTGACCGGTTAGCTCTAAATCCATATTGACTGCTGATAAGTAGCGAATGTTTTTCTATGAATTGTTCCACTCTTTTCTTAAAGAGTTTTTCCAGGATTTTAGAAAATTGTGGGAGAAGAGAGACAGGCCTGTAGTTAGTGAAGAGGTGTTTGTTGCCAGTTTTATACATTGGTTTAACCTTAGCTATTTTCATTTTGTTGGGAAATGATCCTGTTTGAAATGATAAATTCCAAATATAAGTTAGTGGTTTAGAGATTCCTTTAATTACTATTTTAATAGTTTTCATGTCCAGATCATCACAGTCAGTGGATGTCTTATTTTTACATTTATTCACAATGTTTATGATTTCTTCTTCTAGTACAGGGTTGAGATATAAGGAGCTGGGATTATTCTCAATTTGATATTGCTGAGTTGCAGTTTTTGTAGTCGGTATTTTTTCTGCTAATTGAGGTCCTATATTAACAAAGTAACTATTGAATTTATTGACGACACTTTTCAAATCAGTAATATTCTGTTCATTATCTATAAAATAGTCTGGATAGTTGTTATTGTTAGATTTTCTAATAACTCTATTTAAAATATTCCATGTTTCCTTAATGTTGTTTTTATTCCTATCCAGTAATTTATGATAATAGTCCTTTTTACATGTTTTTATAATATTAGTTAACTTATTTTTATATTTCTTATATTTGTTTTCTGATTCAGACGTTCTATGTTTTAGAAATTCTCTATAAAGTTTGTTTTTCTTTTTACATGCCTTTTGTATTCCTTTTGTGATCCACTGTTCATTTTTTTGATTGCTTTTCCTGTTATATTGTTTGATTGGGCAGTGCTTGTTATATAATATTTTAAATGTTTTTAAAAATTCTTCATATGCTGAATTCACATCATTCATTCTATATATTAATCTCCAATCGTAGGCCAACAACTCAGCTTCTAGAGCTTTTAATGTCTCTTCAGACGTAACCCGTCTGTAATGCGTCTCTATTTTTTGATCGTCTGTTTTGCACTTACAGTCATAGACTATGAACACTGGTAAGTGATCAGTTATGTCATTCATTAATATTCCACTAGTTAAATTATTTTCCAGCACATTTGTAAAAATATTATCAATTAAGGTAGCGCAGTGCGATGTAATGCGACTGGGCCTGGTGATTTTAGGATACAGGCTTAGACTGAACATGGTGTTAATAAATTCTTCAGTCATTCTATGTTTATTTGGATTAAGAAGGTCAATATTGAAATCCCCACAGAAAAATGTTATTTTTTGATTAATTGTTATAAATTTTTCTTCTATCCAGTTGTTGAGTACTTCAATGTTTGATCCAGGGGCTCTATAAATGCAACTCACTAAGACATTTTTCCTTTTTTCCACGAGTATTTCTATAGTCACACATTCAAACATGTTGTCCATCACAGTTGACATTGTTTCGATCAACTTATAATTAATGTTCTTGTCAACATATAAAGCTACCCCCCTCCATTTTTGTTTTCTCTGTTCTTACAAACCATTTCATAACCATTGATTTCAAAGTCTATGCCCTTATCACTATTGAGCCAAGTTTCTGATAAGGCAATAACATTGAAGGTCTGTGAAAGTTGTTGGAGGTATTGTTTGATGCTGTCAAAATTTGCATAAAGGCTTCTGCTATTAAAGTGAATTATTGACAGCTTTTGTTCCGTTTTAATGCTGTTGTTGAACTGATCATCGCTGTAATAGTGACAACTATCATTGCTGACATTATAGAAGTTGTTATCAGGATCAATGTCAGTTTCAATATCTTGCTGATGATAGTTTCTGTGTTGGAATACGGGTAGCTCTATATCCTCATAGGCCGCGATCTGTTGCATGTTTCTCTTTCAGAAGTGAACGTCAGCTATGTCTGGCTGTCTGTCATACATTGTTGGATAATTTAGGGGTACTTTTAATTTACTTTTTATCAACCAGTTAATATCATGTATATTTTATCTCTCTAGAGTCACAAGAATCAGTTAGAAACTGGTTTCTTACTTTCTGTCTGATGGTAAAGGGTCATTACTGAATTCTGGAGGTTTTTCTTTGGAAAGGTCACTCCTCATGGAGGGACTGATGGATCCTGGAGGTTCTGCTCTGTCCTCCTTTGGATGCCAATATTCCATCTGCTGGACTTCTGGAGAGAGAAACCAGAACCAGTCAGTCCAGTGATCCAGTTCCAGTAACTGTCCTGTGAAGCAGAAAGCTGGTTCCCATCATGTGTTCAGAGGATCAGAGGAACCTGATTCCAGCAGGTAACATCTGGTTTGAATTGTCCTCTCCATCACTCCTTCATGACCTTCTGATGTCTGCTGACTCATCTCCTCACAAACATCTGGAGAACTTCTGAGTTCAGGAAGAAATTTAGAACTAAAACTGAGTTTAAACCTTTTCAGGTCTAAACTGGAATCATGTTTGTGTTTTTACTTTGCTTCCTTTACAGGGAATAAAATAGTAACTAGACCTGTTGGTCTTTGTTGTCTGACCCGGTCAGCTCTCTGTTTATAGAACCTACAGCTGAGATGCTCACACACACATGCACTCATTTAAGTTTATCAGGCTCTTTGTGGGGACTTTCCATTGACTTCCATTCATTTCTACTGCCTAATCCTTATCTCATATTACATACTTGAACATTTTAACTTGCCCTCACGCCTACAGATATCACTCTATTGGTACAAATTTTGATCACGACAGTGTCAGCTTCCGTAAAATCTTTTTGAAATTGCTCTGGGGTTTTCTGTCAAGGTCCTTCAGAGTGTACTGGGAAATCTTCGGCTCCCAGCTATTAATTTGCATTCTTTTCTCAAAAATATCAGAGCTCAGCGCATACCATTTTTCTTTCATCACTGCCATTACTGTGCATGAAGTACAGATACAAATCATGGTACTATTGAAGACGACAAATGGCTTTCTCATTTGCTTAAAATGGTTTTTGGATCGGTCTCATGGATCCTGAAGTGGAAGCAGTTGTTTGGACTGCTTTTTCAAAATCAGAGACCATTTTTGGAAGACGGGATGTTTCATCAGCATGAAGCAGTTTATTCTGAGGCTGTGAATGTGTTCAGTTTTTATCTGTAAAGTGAACTGTAAGGCAGTTCTAGTTCAGACGGAGGGGTCATGACCCCTACCAGGAAATCCATATGTGTTCTGTGAAGGAAAGTCGAAAAAGGAACCAAAACTGGAAAAACTAGGTTTTCTAAAAACCACATTATGAGATGTTGGTCGTTCTGGGTGCAGTTAGAAAAGAACAGATTTATTTATCATTTAGAGTTAAATCAAAGGCAGTAGAGGCTGGAAAAGCAGTTTTAATGAACTGTGTGGTCTGACCTTTAGAAGGGGACAAGGAGGACAAACCCAGCTGATTGGACAGAGTCGGATCTCTGAGCTGAAGACGTTTGATCATCAATCTGCAGGCTCTCTGTCCTTTCATCCTCATAGCATCTATGGTGTTTCGGGCCTTGTCTGTTGTGATTGGGTTCCCTCGAAGTATCGCCTGCTTCTCCAAACGAATAAGGACACGATCTGTCTCAAGGTCATCGAGGAGCTGAATCAGGATTTCCTCAGAAACTCTCTTCACAAACTCAGGAAGAACCTTGAAAAGTTTTTCCTCTGAAGGCAGAAATCAAAGACAGAAACAGGATTCATTCAAACTGACGTCTGATAGAAAAACATGATGCAGATCAACTATTCATGTTGCTCCATCCAGAGATTCCCCTCAGAGTCTGTTGATCAGCTCCTCAGGTCTAAACCTGTTGTTGTGTTTCTGCCTCATATCTGAGTGATGACCACTGATTCTGTCTACATGAGAACAAATGAAGCTTCTGGTTCATCACTTTATTTCCTCACTGCAGGGAGAACAATAAAACAAACACATTCTAAATATAGAGCTGCACTATTTTAGGAAAAAAAAAGAAATTGTTGGTGAATGTTGTGATGAAAATATTGACTGATTAACAAACATTTTCCATCTTTACCATCATCAGATTGTTGGGTTCCGGAGGGGTTTTCCCGTTCTTTTCTTTGTTTGGGATCCTGCTGGTGGTTCACTGTTGTCCACCAGATTGCGCCAGAGGCTGTTTTCCGGGGGAGGCGTGCCTGTGGTTCTGCACACCGGTCGGTGATCATCTCATCAGTATCCGGAGGAGAAAAGACGCTGGCTGCCAGCACTCCGACGCCTGAGTGTTTTCGTGTTACCATGTTTTCGCCTACATGGTACTATGAGCCCCTCGGAGCTAGTCTCTGAGTTTGTTTTCTCCTGAGTTTCCTCTGTGTAATTCGTCGTTTTTTCCTCTGTGCTCTTCAGGTGTTTTCTCTCGTGTCGTTCTCCGGATCCTCCCTGAGATACTGTTGTGGTTTTAGGATTAAGCCCTCCACGAGACGCCGTGGATGTTACCCACAGGTTGCCCGAGCCCCCACTTCCATCTCACCTGTCGGATTTCAAGATTCTCCAGTTTTTTCCCTCCGGCTGGCAGCCGGACCCTTCCCTCCGTCACCGTCGAACCCAGAACTTACTTTCCGTCCTCCACCGCCGCCTCCCGGCCTTTGGACCCCGCTCAGCTCTGCTGCCCTTCTGGAACCCGCAGTTTAAACCCTCCCAAAACCGAGATAATTGCCAAAAAGTAATTATAGATTTTCTCCTCTCGCGCATCCTGATTCCCATTACCTTTGAACTCACCATTTCCTCTCGCTGTTCCCGTAGTGTGCCGCTGGCTGCTGAATTCCCCCAGTTGGACCCTAACCCCGCCAGTATCTTTACTGGTTTATTTTTTACAATAAATATTCTTCTACTGATTCTCTTTCTCCTGTGGTGCTCTGCATGTAGGCTAGAAACCTAAACATGACACAGATCTTCATTTCCATCTCTAAGCTTTAGCATCTCTGTCACTAAATGTTGGATTAAAGGCAACAAGTCTTTCCATCCGAGATAATAAATTAGTAATAAATTATCTAATTACTGGATAAATTAATATAGTAAATATTCCTGAAGTATCAGAGCTGCTGGCCTGTTCTTCACTTTGGTTCCTTTTAGTTCTGTTTCCATCTGAGTTCAGTTTTTACCTTCAGGTTTCACAGAAACTCACAATGTTTCCACCAGAGCTTCACTGAACAGGAAGCATGAAAACAATAAATACGCACTGAGGCTGTGGTTCATCACATGGCAGCAACACAGGCTGTGATTGGTCAGTTTGTTCCTTTAAACTGGTTCATTTTTGCTTCTGATCACTTACCGAAATCCACTTCCTGCTGGACTTTCTGCTGCTGCGCCATCTTTTATCTGGAAAACATGAAGAATTCAATATCTTTCAAACTTCATTTCATAGATAATGTACTTTGCTCTTGGTTTGGATGGAAACTAAAAATACCAGATTAATACACCTATATGAACAGTAATTTATCATATTTTACTTCACGAGGAACAATATTCCTTTTAATGTTCTACATCGACTGTGAATCATTGTAGGATCTGATTTCCTTCAGGTTGAAATGAAAACATCTTTAAATCCTGCTTGTTATTATCTGGTTGTAATGTGTTGCTGCTACTTGTAAATGTTTTATAATTAATTATAATGATTTTTAATGAGCGTAATGTGTTGGTGCCCAGAGAGTCTTAAGCATGTGGGCGGAGTTACGGCGCTGGATCCAGAGCAGTGTTGTATAAAGTACTGAAATCTCAGAGTCAAGTAAAAGTACAAGTACCTCTCCAAAATATGACTTTGGTAAAAGTCGAAGTCACTGACTGAAATGTTACTTGAGTTAAAGTCTTAAAGTATCTGAAACTTCTTGTACTTCAGTATGGAAATTACTGTAAAAATGGATGTACTCAAGTAATGTAATGAAAAGTACAAGTAAAAAGTAAAACAAAGCAAATGCAGTTTGAATGACATTTTTTATATTTTGGTAAACTTGTCAAATACACTTAAAATAATGTACCCAACCAAGTGCAGGCAAAATTAAACCTGCTAATAGATATACCTGCAGGCATCATTTAGTTAAGAAAATTAGGTGCTTTACCTATAGCACAAGGTTAACTTAACCTGCTTTACAACTAACCAGCTTCTTAGTATACCCTCCAGGACAGAAAATACAAAGTTTTTGTAAGCCTTAAGTTTTCCCTTCAAGTAAGGTCAGTGCTGAAAATGAGAAAAATAAATAGTACAGAAAATGCGGCCAACATGAAGAAAAAGAGCTGTTACGATTACTCTACTTCACAAATCAGTGAATCAGTCAATCCTACAGTCAGTAGGTGGTGCACACAACTGGTCATTATGCAAAAGAAAAAAAGAACTGGGAGGGAAATGCAGCTTATTGGCATCTGTAAACCTGGTTTTGAACTTGCATGCCTTTCCTATATTCGTTAAATTTAGTCTAAATTGCTATCGCTATGGCTTCTGTCCCCCTTGAACAGAGGAGTCTAGGTAGCCTGCTACAGTCAACATTAAGCCTAAGCTAAATACACCACGTGTGGAACTGAAACAATGGCAAACAAAGTTCATTTATGGTCAACGTTTCACAATACAATAGTGCCTAGTGACCAAGCTATAGTTACTGAAACAGGAGGATTATAACCATTTCATAAGACGTTACCTCGATGTGTTTCTTCAAGTTGGACGGGGAGTTTTTGTAAGATAGAATTTCCATGTGACTGCTACTGATTGCGAGACTTGCTTTGTGTTTAATGGGAGAAGCGAAACAGGTGTATCCTAATTAAAAGTAAAGAAATCAAGATATGGCAAAAAATGTGGAATGAAGATAAGAAAGGAAGAAGATTATATGAAGTACAAAAGTCAGTTCAAATTCGAAGCATTAATGAAAGAAACAGAAGAGAAGAAATAATAATTAGTAGATTAAGAGTAGGTCATACCTACTTAAATGACATGCTTTATACAATAGGGAGGAAAAATAATGATAAATGTGAGAGATGTGGAGAGAAAGAAAATGTAGAACACATATTGATGAACTGTAAGTCAAATGAACTCGAAAGGGAAGAATTAAAGAGAATAGTTAGAAATATGGGGCATGAATGGAATCTTAAAGGTATATTAGGAAATGAAGGAAACATAACAGATATTCACAAATTAAGGAAAGCATTGTTTATTTATCTTAAGAATACAAAATTAAAAAATAGAATTTAATAGATATGAAGTAATGCTTCTACACACTCATGTACAGTAGGTGGCGGTATGCACCTTAAAGTTGCTTGTGATCCGCCATAATAGAAAAGAAGAAGAAGAAGAAGTATCCTATTGGTGGTGATGAACAAGCCCAGGCAAGCAGGCTACGGACTTTGTTCGGTAGCCTGCTTGCTACTTGCTAATCAGTAGGTGGGGTCAAAACACTTGCGTTTCTCTCTCTCGCTTTTTTGTAACGAGTAACTAAACCACACATTGAAAATGTATCGGAGTAAAAGTACGCAATTAAGTTCGGAAATATAGTGAAGTAAAAGTGAAAGTCATCAAAAATTTTCATACTCCAGGAAAGTATGAAGTACTCCAAAATATACTTAAGTAAAGTAGTGAAGTATTTTTACTTCGTTACTATACAACACTGATCCAGAGCAGGAGCCAATAGGACGGAGAGAAGGAGGAAGTAGAAACCGTCACTTCCTTTGGTCAGAAGGAGCAACGTGAGACCAGCGGCTAACCAGCTGGGTGTTGGGGAACTTCTGGAGACCAAAGGATTCTTCATCAAACAAAAACATCATGAATGACCTTGAGCATCCTCTTCATCACGCTGCCATAGCAACAGAGAAGTCAGAGGCTTCTTCAGGACACAGACTGCTACAGGAGCATCAGTATCTACAGCCAGTTTGGAAGAAACTGGGATGAGTTACAAGCCTTAGATCAGATGGTGAATATAGGAAGAGTAGGGCATGGAGGTCAGAGGTCACTGCAGGAGTCAGGGCTCCTCCAGCTGAGGAGAGCGACTCGGCAAAGGGAACAGGTGGAACCGGACCCGTCCACATCCAGCACCAGCAGGCTGTGGGGTTCTACCTGCAGGATGACGGACATGGACTCAACAAAGAAAGTGTTTGTGCCGTCAGCATCCTCAGTGAGCTCCATCATTTATCTATTTATAGGAGAATCAGGGAGGAGGCAGGAAAACTCTAGAGGTCATGTAATCTGCACAAAGACAGGATCTGAACGGACCCGACTCAAATGGGTTTAAACGGCTGCACAACATCAAAGTCAACATCAGTTTCCATCCAGAAGGAAACAGAGAACAAGTGATTCATCTTCACTGTAATTCAGCTGCTTTGAAATCATCTGCAGTCCGTCTGCATCAGCAGGTCCTGCTTTCTACTGACTTTAGCTTTTCTTTCTGTTCAGCCTCACGAACAATGGAACCAGCTGAATGGGAATCAGATGAATGAACTGGGATCATTGTTTGCTGTCTTCCAGCCACTGCAGGTTGAACTGAACTCTGTCTGCTCTGATTGGCTGTTTCGCAGCACAGGGTCAGTATCAGGTCATATTTTCCACCAATGACTGTCTCTCTGCCACATCAACATGTTGAGATGTTTTCTGATGTTCTCCTCAGTCTGCTGACTCCAAACTCTCCCCCAGAGACACACAGCTGAGCAGTGGAGGAGTGTGAAGCTCAGCTGCTCCTTGCTAACACAGATCAGACAGCAGAGATGCTGCTAGATCTCAGCTCAGCTGGAGAGCGCCTCCTGGTGGCCGTTGTGATGGAAAAATTACATTTAAGGTCTCATCTGCTAATCATGTTATATGAATGACTGTGAACTCTCACCAAAAGAACTATTTGGGTTACATGTAGAAGGTTGGAAGTTGTTTTCTACAGCTGCATCAGAACCAGGCTGTCTCACCCTTTGTTGTTAATTCTTTATCTTTGGTATAAAACTCATGTGTTGTCTCTGCCTGGCAAAGCTTTTCATCCAGACCTGCTTCATTACTGATTGTCCTACAATCTCTCTGTATCCATCCATCCATCCATTTTCTGTTCACCTTTGTCCCTAATGGGGTCGGGAGGGTTGCCAGTGCCTATCTCCAGCTACGTTCCGGGCGAGAGGCGGGGTCACCCTGGACAGGTCGCCAGTCTGTCGCAGGGCAACACAGAGACATACAGGACAAACAACCATACACACACACACTCATCCCTAGGGAGAATTTAGAGACCAATTAACCTGACAGTCATGTTTTTGGATTGTGGGAGGATGTCGGAATACCCGGAGAGAACCCACGCATGCACAGGGAGAACATGCAAACTCCATGCAGAAAGACCCCGGGCCGGGAATCGAACCCAGGGCCTTCTTGCTGCAAGGCAACAGTGCTACCAACTGTGCCACTGTGCAGCCCCGCTCTCTGTATTGTGCACAATATATGAATAAACCTGATTGAGTGATTTCACCTGAACAGTGCTTGGAAATAGTATTTTTTCCACGACACAGTGCACCAGCATGACATCACACTCTCCTTCAAACAGCTGGTAGTTGACCTTGGGGACGACCCCAGCTGGCAAACAGCAAACTTTCTCTGAAGACTCTGGAGGTTTGATGTTAGGAGGATTTTTACAGCAGAGCGTTACATGCTGCTTTGGTAACTTGACGGTAAAATCAGATTTTAATTGATTAAACCAGCAGAGAGGATTGTGGGTAGGACATCTCCTCTGTCTTCTCCAGAACTGTTGGAACTGATCAACCTCAGCAGGTAGACGGGATCATGTTCTGAACTCTGAGGATGTTTTCCTGAACTCAGGGCCAAGCAGCAGAGATTTCCTCTGTCAGAATTTCCGGTAGTTATCAAGAATTCAAAGGTTGATAACATTTCCTTTATCAGGAAAAAATTATCAATGAACACAAAGCCTGAGAGGAACAGGTCCAGAAGAACAAACTACCAGATAACAAACTGATAAAAAACCAGATAACACTTTAGCTCCTCAATAAAGAATTAGAGGTTGGAGCAGCTGTTTGGTTTTAATCTATTTAATGTCCATATTGATCTATTAATGTATTGATTATTTTGGTGATGACATGGAAGAGTACAACGCAGGCATCAGAACCAAACTAAAGTCAAATTTCTCCAAGAGAGACGATTAAAGAGACTTTATCAGGATAAACGGGTTGGTCCAAGATTCCCACTGACAGAACAAAGGTTTGAACTTCCTGCTTCTGTTAGTTTGAGTCCATCTGTCAGAAAATAAAAGCTTCGTCTGTTTCCTGTGAAGATATGAAGAGCTGAAGCTGAAGGAGAACCGGGCCGAGTTCTGGTTCTGGTTCCTCCACAGAGAGAAAACCCAGAGAGAGGAAAACAAGAAGTCAACACTCACCTGATCCAGATTCTGCTCTGCTGCTACATGAACTTTGACCCCATTTCTCCTGCTCTGATACCTGACTCCTCCTGAGACTCCGCCCCCTGCCCAGGTGATTTTGAACACCTTTAATGTTTTCTTCCCTTTGACTCAACAGTGAGCAGAGCTGGAGAACTGAGCTCAGATTAAAACTTTTTCAGGGTTTTTCTAATTTTTAGGTCATTTCCTGTCAACTTATCAATACAGGAAGAAGTTCAGTAAAACAGGAAGTGATCAGCAAAAATCCTGGGAGGAGATCTGATCGCTTTAGTTCAGCTTTAATATTTCTGTCTTTATTTCTAGTCTGGAAAACATTTGACTCCATTTCTAGACGGATCATTTTCTGACTGCTTCCACTTCTTTAATCATTAACCTTTATGATGCCAAGCCTACTGCAAGGGTCAAAGGTCGATTCCACTTTATTATCCTGGTGGCAATTAATTTTACAGCAGGCAGTAAAACAGGAACAAACCAAACTCTCACAACAATCAAACAGTTTCACACGTTACAAAGTGCAGCTGATGGTGTGAGTGACTGAAGCAGTAAGTTCTGGTGGTGGTGAATCTGCAGCTGATGGAGGAAAACAAGGTCCGTCCTGATTGGACGACCCAGATCCATCAGAACAGCTCACTATGGTCATTAAAGATATTTAACCATAAATCTTTACAACACTCTGAAAGCTCTTCTGATTCAAACTGTTGGCAGCAACAGGTTCAGTTTGGTAATCAATAACTATCAATACGAACTTCCAGGTTTTAGTCTAAAAAATTGTGGAAATGTGAAGGAAAGTCTGCAATCAACTGTATTCTAGCGAATGAACAAGAGCCACGTTCTGGTTGCAGTAAAAGAGGTTTTTGTTAGTGGTTCTGAAACTTAAATATCCAAAAGATTGGAGGTTTTATTTTCTGATTAAAAATCACCTTAATAATTAGAAAACATGGAGATTTATAATTATGGTTGAACAATTAAAATACAAATACACATTCAGCTGACTCAAATCTGAGCATAAGCAGGACTTGAACATGAAATCTTTGGGTTTGCAGAGCAGCACCTCTAACCGCTCCACCAGGCATCCTGCTGGTGGGATGTAACTGGGAAGACTGGTGTTGACTCCTAGTTGGTCAGTGACCTGGTGAGGTTGTTATCTTGGAATATAATGGTTGATTATAAGTGATCGCTGTCCTCTGGTGGTGAACTATCATAGGATATTCCAACACTCCAGGCCTGTCAGGGCACTTACTTTTATGCAAGTGATTATAATTTTTCCTTCACTTTCAGTTGTTTTTATCATGTTGGAAAGAAATATGGCACTAAGTTTTCCAAAATCTTTTGTTTTTTCCTGTGTTTTGTATTTAAAGAATTCCATTTTTCTCTTCAAGCTCTTGTTTCTTGTTTTAGTTTGATGGTGGTGCTTTCACTCCTCCGTCAGTGTCACTCCAGATTTGAACTGATGTCCTTCATAATTCTGGTTCTACAGCAGAGCCAGTGGACCACACGATCTTCCACGCTTTGAAAGTTTCTCAGGACACATTTATCTTTTCTGCTGTCAGTGGTGACAGAAGTTGAAAAAGCAGGTGTTCTTTGCAAATTTTCACCAGGATTTGAAGCCTTATCTTTTGTACTTGATATATGATGTCATGACCTGCAGACCACACGATTTTCCACGCTTTAGAAGTTTCTCATAGCGCATTTGTCTTTTCGGATGTCAATGTTGACAAGACAGGTAATCTTTCTGAATTCCTTGGGGGGGAGGGGGACACTCTTCTAGTAGTGTCTAGTGGGGGGGGGGGGCAAAGAAGAGTGTCCCCCCCCATAGTCAGTTTTCCTTGTGAAATTTTAAAACCATGCTGGTCTTGAACTAAGAACCATCGGGACCAAAGCACAGTCTTTATCCAGTGTGCCATCCAAGCACCTGGCAACCTTGGTACTAGAACTTCTACAAATACCACATAGTGAGTTTTCCTTGTGAAAATTTAAAACCATGCAGGTCTTGAACTAAGAATCATCGGGACCAAAGCACAGTCTTTATCCAGTGTGCCATTCAAGCAACTGGCAACAGTGACTCTTGAACTTCTACAAATACCACATAGTCAGTTTTCCTTTTGAAAATTTAAAACCATGCTGGTCTTGAACTAAGAACCATCGGGCAAAGGTCATTCCAACCCCTAACAATGGTTCTGCTGAGCTTGTCACACTCCAGAGGGATCAGGATGAGAATGGGGAAAAGATCTTATCTTTTGAGTTTCAAAAGATCCGTTACATTTTTGACTACAACTACACAGTCTTTATCCAGTGTGCCATTCAAGCAACTGGCAACAGTGACGCTCGAACTTCTACAAATACCACATAGTCAGTTTTCCTTGTGAAATTTTAAAACCATGCAGGTCTTGAACTAAGAACCATCGGGACCAAAGCACAGTCTTTATCCAGTGTGCCATCCAAGTACCTGGCAACCTTGGTACTAGAATTTCTACAAATACCACAAGTTTGGACCCAGGAACGTGATCTTTTAAAACAATCCCTTAAGCAGGTCTTGAAAACCTTTGAATCCCTTAATATTGCACCTGCCTCAAAATGTGAATTTGTATCAAAGAATCAGCATACTTCGATAGCTGAGGTTTAATTAGAATGTTCTGGTTTGCACAAAACATCTTATTTAGACCCAGTCAAATGATGAATGCCATAATTTTTTAATAAGCTATAAAGTGCTTTGTTTTTTGGTTTTGAAAGGCTGGAAGTTGATACCACACTTATTTGTTCCAAAACGCAGCATGTTTGAAAATTAATTTCAGCCACAACATGATAAACCACAACTGATTTAAAAATAATTCTAATATACACTGGCGAACTGCTTTGTGTATCGGTGTGGGAACAATCGTCTCATCTTGAATGTGAACAAAAGAAATGTGATGATTGTAGATTTCAGGAGGAACAGGATTAGCTCAAACACTGTTCCCATCATGGCAGAAGAAGTGGAGATGGTTGAGGAATATGAATACCCTTGTGTTCACCTGAACACCAGACTGCAGATGCAGTAGGGAGGCCGTCTACAAGAAGGGGCAGAGGAGACTGTAATTTTTGAGCAATCTAAAGGTCTCATCTCTTCTGCAGGCAGCTGTTGGTGTAGCAGCATCAGACCCAGAAAAATAAAAAGGCTCAAAATCCTGATAAAGAATGCTGGTTATGTTTTGGGGTCGACTGTATAACGTTTGGAGATAATGCAAAGAAGGATCAAGAAAATTATGGACAACCATGACCATCCGCTTCATGAGAGTGTCCTGGAAAAATGGTGTCTTCAGTCAGAGGCTTCTTCAAATTCGATTTCAGACATACCGCTAGGAAAGATCTTTAATGCCAACACCCAACTCTTTGACGAAGTTGAATTAATGAGGTAAGTTTAATTTCCCTTTGGAATCAATAAATAATTTTTGAATTTCAATAAGGGATGGCTGAAGATGGTTTTTCAGTGTTTCCAGCCGCCTTCAGTTAATCACATTTATTGAACTGCCCCCTTTTATGATAACTCCCGGCACAAGGAGTTATATTTATGGTGTCCACTTGGTAAATTTTTAGTAAAAGCCTTCACCAGGTAAAAAGGTTAACTTACGTTAACAATCTACTTTAAGTATTCTCTGTTCATTAAAAAGTCTGTATGCTAGATGCATGGTGTGGTCATGATTCACAGCATACATTATGCCAAGAAAGATTTTGCTGCGTCAGAAGGAAAGCAAAACAAAATTTTAATTCAGGAATTTAACCTCTCTGATGGTCAGATTGTTTTTTTTTTAAAATAGAGTCATTGAATGGAAAAAATATATACATATACAGTACCTATTGCAACATTTTCATTCTCTGATGTGTGTTGCTTCCGCATCATTTTAATACTAAGTACACATGACCAAAAAAAACCAGTGATGTGTCTGGAAGGAAGAATTAAAAACAAATGCCATCCTATTTTTCAGAGACACTTTAAACAATCGATGGCCCCTCCAGAGTAATCCATATTCTCCAGATCCATATTTGCAAGTCCTGAAACATCAATTATCGTGTTGAATTAGTATTCAGAAGCCAGAAATGACGAGTAAGGCCTGCATATAGCAACACACACGGACTCCTCTCCAAATACTGAAGCTTTTAATCATGTATAAATCACACACACACACACACACACCAAATTCACATTCACCCCAAATAGCAATCCTTTTGTGAAAGGGGAAGTAAGGGCCCGAGACGGGGCGTGAAGCGCCGCTCACTACCTAACGTACATAATGAAAAGTGCAAGCTCCGTCATTTTCTGGAGATAAAAGTGTTCTGATGAGAGCTGGAGACAATAGCAGGACATTAATCTCCTTGACGTACCAAGCTTTTGCTTTAAAACACTCGCTTCCCCCATTCAGGCCCGCTGTACGCTCCAAAAGCATATCTGGTTTTGTCACACACACACACAGAATAACCTTTTGCAAATAAGATGGAAAATTGCTCAAGAGACAAAATACATGGACTGACTTGCATCATAAACACATGTGCACCCCATCAGACTTGGATGACAATAGACATATTTACATGGACAAACTCATATGCTCCTGGAATCAGCAGAAGTTTTATAAAGCACAAGAAAAAAAAAACTCTTTTAATGGGAGAAATCAAGCCATGTGGATTTCACTTCATTTTCAACTGGAAAACATTATCAACCAGTCTGCTCTGTTTAGTATGGAAAAATGTCAGGCAATTCTGATTGGTCTCCAGGTACTTCAAGCTTGAATTGAGGCACCTTTGAATTGGGACATTTGGAAAGACTGAGATAAACGACGGCCGTCTCTGAGCTGCCAAACGCTTCCCAACTTGGAATAATGAACTGAATTAAAGGTTTAGAAAGTAACAGGTCAGACATTTTCTGTACACTGCTTCACAAATTAACAAAAAAGACAGAAAGAAATTTGAATCCAGACATATGGTAGGACAATAGAACCCTGCTAAATCTGAAAAGTGGGTTAAAGGCATGATTGGTGAGTTTTACAGGTCTTCATGGACCAACAATACTTTCTAAGTTATCACTGAAATATGCATCATGTATGAGCAGCAAAAGTTTATCCAACAGGCCAAAAATAACTGCATCTTCCATAATTCAAGTTTCATCAGTTTGGATCTGAACCCATTTCAGTCCAGATGAACAGTTTTTTTTAAGGTTTTAAAAAATAATAACTGTATATATTGTATATATATACACACACAATGATACATCAGATGACTGATGTATGCAAACCCGATCTACCAAAAACAGTACAGAATATCTGTGTACAGGAATATCTTAAAACATGAATGACGCAGAAAATCCATTTTTCAAACGACAGTGTTACATGACCCAATGTTCTGTAAATCACCTTGAAATTGTCCTATTTACTTTTTGAACATGTACAATATGATAGACAAAAAAAAAAGCTAACAAGACAAGTCATTTTCTGCCGTTTCCCTTTTCTTCTCCAACATTTGAAGCTCCATCTCTTCCTAAGGTTACAATAAGCTCAAAATGATGAGTTTGACCTTTATATTTCTGAGTTGTTTTGTTTTTTTAAATGTTATGCAGGGCAGATTTATCGTAATATTGCAGGACAGCATACAGTATGTGGTGCCTGAGAAGCATCTCATTCTTCCACCTTAGAAAATACTCCTTCATATCACCCTAAATATGAAGGTACAGTATACAGCTTTTTCTAATATTTTGCCAAGTGATTGATGGTTTGCTGAGCTGTACAGATCGCTGATTCTTGGGCATAAAGTGACGTGACGGTTTGACCAGCTTGAATAGCTCATGATCAGATGTTGATATGAAATCTCTTCAGTTGGAAATTGCTTCTTCTCCATGTGGTTCCTCCTCCTCTCCCCGGACCCTGAGGTTGAGCACTGCTTTGCATACTCTGGACATTTTCCTGCTGATTTTGCAACACACCGATTTGTGCTGGTGCCCTTTAGTTGTGCGGACCAGATAGAGTGTAGCCTTTGTGAGCAACTAGCCCCTTCGCTAAGTTGAGTACAAACTAAATACAGACTTCCATTTTATGTCCTCATGCGGGGTGAGGTGAAAAAGTTTCAGGTCTCATCAAATGGAGAATGATCAACTTACACTGGAAGAAAAAAAAAACCACACACACACACAACACATGAATTATTCATGACTCAGCAGAAGATAAGGACCTCTTTGGCTGTTAAGTCATCCCTCTAGATGCCAGGCAACATCTGTTTGAGCAATTGGTCCCTTGCTACCTGAATGGTTAATTACCCAATGATTAAACTGGTTGACCGTATCGACACGGGGGTTTTTAGAGCCTCAAAAAGCAATACAAAGTCGGAGAAATATATATATAAATTTTTAAAACACTGATTTCTCAGAATTCTTCCTCTAGAACCTCCAATTGGTCCAGAAAACAAGTTCATTTCTTAAAACATTTTAGGTTTTCTTATTTCCTGTCAGCAAATTAAGCTAACCTGGCTGTTTTCTTTGACTGTTCAAGGTTTTAAGATTTTAGCTCTTAAAGCCTGAATCTTTCTTGTTTCTGTGAAATGTTAAAACACTCCAGATTTAAAAGTTTATTTTTTTCCCTCCTTCAGTTATTGTTGAAATCTTTTCTCAGAGCACACCGTAGACATTTTGGAAATTAAATGTTTGAACTGTATTTTTTATCAAGTTAGAGTAATAAAAGTTGTTGGCTACAAAAAGGACATAATGCCTTCACCGAGAGTGGCATTACATTAAAAAAACTACAAAAAGGAAAATGAAGCTCTTTAAAAGAATAAAATTCAATATCATAAAAAAGTCCTTGTATTTATTATTTTACTTTGTGAATTATTTTCTGGTATCTTCTCTGGTAAACCCAAAATAGATAACAGATCTGGCCTTTGCAGTTGAAGTACCTGTAGTAATAAATTAAGTGAACAATTGTTCACTTAAGAACAAATTTTCTTTCACTTTAGAGTAAAAGCACAGAGGTAAATAAAATAAATAAATAAATAGTAGATGCAGTTGTAAGGTCTTTTGCACAACAGTAATGTGATGTTGGTCTTTGAAATCTAATTATATTTCAGAAATACTGCAAAAATTGCCCATTTTCTAAATTGTGTCTATAGACGTTAAAAATCGTGATTGGCCAAACAAAATGCAACGGATCTTCTAAAACAAAGGAGGAGTCACTCTGAGTATCAAGGAGTGCATAAGTAAGTATTTCTTTCCCAGGATCCTTCACAGAGGACAGAAAAACTGGAATAATACTTGATGTGGCAGAAATGTTTCGGGTGAGTGCATGAGATAAAACACTGTGAGAAACCTGAGCTGTTTCTTCTGGAGAGATTGAAAACTGCTGACCAACATCCTGACATCTCACTCTGTCCTTGTGTAAACAAGTAGGATGATGTCGTCTACACTCTCCACAAACATGCCGCGCTTTACAGTCTTTCAATAAATGGCCTTTCCTTAAACATCCAAAACAAAGATGGTTCTGATATATAAATGATCTTTTGTCTTCCATTGATTTAACTGCAAATTTGGGACATTTAGCAACACTGTGTGATATGTCTGTACAAACCAAGCAAGGCAGTTTAGATTTCAGAACATGACCAGTTTCTTGTTTCTTGAACTCCGTACTGGTATTAAAAGTCTTAGCTTTCCTGGAAAGATCATTTGAAGAAGTTTTAGACTTTAACAAAAATGGAGAAGCAATAGGATTACATGCTATACGTGCTTCCTTTTGTATAAATCTAGAAAAACATTCAAAAGATGGATATTCTCCACACACTTCAAGCACTTCAACAACAACTCTACTCCATTTACGTACAACCCAGTCTGGTCATTTCTTCAACATCTTATGATTTTCTTCACAATCATTTAAGATGGACAGTCCTTTTACTTGAGGCATAGCCTCTTCACAACTTTTCAAAAAGTCAGCAAAATCTCTGAGAGATAATGGATCATTTGGTGCAATCTTTGGCCATGACATAAGTTTATCCCTAAATGGGTTTCCATATCTGTCCTGTACAACTGACCAAGCCCCCTCATATGCATCCTCAGAGCTTCTGTAAAAGAAACCTTCCACAGCCTTTCGGGCTTCTCCAGAGAGATAACCTTTCAAATACAACATTTTTTCCCCAACAGAGATGGATTTTGAATCAATTAAAGTGGTAAATTATATCTTAAAGTCCACAAATTTCAAAGGGTCACCTAAGAATATGGCAGGTTCAGGAACAGGAAGGCGACTTAAACTCAATGAGCTCGTTAAGGCTTCAGCCAAGTTTACTGCAGGAATCTCAGAGCTTGAGGTGGTAGAATTGATGCAGCCCTTGCAGCTGACTTTCTTGGGTGTTTTAAAATTTGCACTGATTTAACCTCAGGCTTAAAATCAAGATTTTCCCCTTCTACCCCATCTTCAAGTCTGCTATAAACATCAAGCCGAGCTGCAGCCATTTTAACTTCCATATCTGTTTGCATTACCTTTAACTTGCTCTTCTCCTCATCAAGCTGCTGTAGCACTTCAGCTTCCTTCTGCTTCATTTCTGCCATAATCTGGGACTCATGACACTTCCAGTCACATTCAAGCTTACTGACTCTCGCATGTTGAGCTTCAATCTCCAACATGGATTTAACTTGTACCTTTTTAGCCGCAAGATCAGCTTCTGCCATTACACGCCCTTGAGAAACTTTGGAGCTGGTAATTGATGAACCACATGTACATGAAGAACATTCAGTAGAGATTTCTCCAAAAACAGACTGATATTCGTCTCTATTTAAGACTTCTCGCACTCTTTCCTTTTCAACTTATTGATTAAATTTTTCTTCAACAATACCCCCTTCTAAACGCTTACACACAAGATCATAAATCTCATTTGTTAGTATAGTACAGGCATCTAGTTTCTGCACAATATCTGGAGTATTTAAAGAATTACGTTGAAGAAACTCATAATTCTGTTTCACTTTATCAAGACTGTTTTGGATCTGCTGATTTATTTCATCCAGATTTTCCTGAGAGCAAAAACCCTTTAATTTCATCCTGGCTTCTCTGGCGATTTGTTTCCAGGATGCATAAGATTTAATCCATAAACAATCTGCGTCATACTTAATTTAGAAAATTCTTAATTTACTTTAGTCTACTATCTGTTACAACATATATACACATACATACTTTTAAGAACAATTCAACAACCTGGATGTCCGTGTGACAATATTTTATTAACATTTATTTAAAAAAAAACCCTACTGTATTGTTTTTACCTCTAAAATAAATATTTCTCAAATATCTATTGTTACAGCTAATCATGGATCCATTTAAGTGAATTTAAAGCAAGGACACTCTGCGCTCGGAGATTCGGATCAACTGACAAAACAGTTGGATTTTTATTTTGCAGATTTTGGTTCAGCTGCTAAATAAAAGCTGGAGAGTTTCTATTTTGGAAACCAGTGTAGAGTCTGAAAACTTGTTATATATTTAAAACTCAATAATACATCCAGGCTGAAGCCTTTGTGCTATGAGTGACCTACACATTCAACAGACTCAGGCTGCCATATACAGATAAACACCACAGCTGGGAGGTCCAACATATACAAACAGTGGTGCCAAAGCACGTTGACATGTGGCAAGAGGAAGATGGAATCGAACCTACGCCCTTCCTATTACAAGACAACAACGCTACTCTCAGAATCTTGACTTTTGGATCCCACAGAGGAATGTTACTGACAACCTCAAAATATACTTCAGTTTTCCTGATTCAGCTCAATTCTTCCTCTAAAACCAGGTTCTGAGTCTCTGACGTCAGCAATTATAAATCACTGCAATTAATAAACATGATTTGATTTTAAAATAATTGGACATCATTTATTCTCCTTGTTAATTTATCATTTCTCTTTCATACGTTTTATTCATTGTTAGCTTTCAGTGCCTGCGATGGACTGGTGACCTGTCCAGGGTGAACCCCGCCTCTCGTCTGGTGACAGCTGGAGCTGGGCCCCACCGGCCCCCCTCACCACCCTGCAGGGATCAACGTGTTCAGATCATGGATGGAAAGATTTGATGGTAGATTGTCTCCCTTAAGACCTCACTGAAAACAGCTTCATAGTTGATGCCTCAACATCAACTGATTCTATCATATTGCTGACTATTTTTTCTACTTCTAACATAAACAGGTAAAGAAGTAACCTAGAAATGTTTTCCCACCCCAGGCATCCGGTCCCAATCATCATCAGTTCTGATGATGTCACATGCATAGCGAGTCCGCTACGTCTTAAAATTGTAAGTCAGACTTTTTTCTTTGCCATTTTTCTGTACTCTTTAAAATACAAGTGTTCTTTTTTGTAGGTTTCTGTAAAGTGCAGTGAATGGGAATGTTCTGCCGTTGATCCTCACTGTTCTTAGGAAGGAGAAATGTCAGTATGTTTGCAATAATACTGGAATACTGTGATATTAAATTAAAACAATACTCTGTCCTTGGTTCAATATTTTTCACATTTCCTCTAAAGTGTACCTATTGTTTCATTGTACTAATTTTCATAAGCATGTTGTCTGCAAATTTTGAATGTATTGACAATTTGTACAATTCTGTAATAGTATATTGGCAATGTACTCTTGAAAAATGTAAATATATTTCAAATAAAATGTGATTTGTTATGCATGCCTGCATCCAACTCTATGACCAACATTCACCATCCGACCCGATGGAACTGGAGAGGTTCTGAAGGAGGAATGGCAGAGGATCCCCAAATCCAGCTGTGAAAAACTAGTTGCATCATTTCCAAGAAGACTCATGGCTGTACAAGCTAAAAAGGGGTTTCTACTGAGCAAAAGGTCTGAATACTTATGACCATGTGATGTTTCAGTTTTTCTTTTTTTAATAAATTTACAAAGCTTTCTACAATTCTGTATGTTTTCTGTCAAGAGGGGATGCTGAGTATACATTAATGAGAAATAATATGAACTTTTCTGAGATTAGCAAATGGCTGCAATGAAACAGAGTGAGAAATTTAAAGGGGTATGAATACGTTTCATTCATTAATTCACCAGGGACTTTGATTTTCCTCATTAAAACAAAATCAGAGTAAAGGAAAAACATGGATATTTGAAATGTCCGTGATTGTATTCAGTGACTCAAATATAAAATACATAAAACAACTTTCCTAGCAAGTTGGCAAACAGCTGTGGAAATTATTGCTGTGATTCAACCAACAATTTTATGATTTTCGAATGAGCAAACATTTAAAACCAGAAAGACTCAGAAATGGAGCGATGGTCAGAAAGAGGTCAAGTTTTCCATATTAAAGAAAGTCCATAAAGTAACGCATTTGATCCAAAATGTCTGATTCAATCTGGATTTTCTACTGATAAAAGCCCAGAGAAATCCTCTCTGATCAATAAATTATTGACTTCATATTGAAATATTTTCCATCCACCAATCAGAACCCCAGATATCTCAGCCGGGCCACAAACACTCAGAACCTACTGGTACCAGTTTGACTCCACTATGAAACTGGGAGCAAACTCAGCTTGTTGTCTGGGTTACAGATGAAAACTCAGACAAAATCAGAGTTCCTGATTGAAACCAGGTGCTGCAGCTCTGCATCAGAACCAGAACCAGAACCAGAACTAGAACCAGGCCCAGTTCTGGTTCTGGTTCTGTCCAGCAGCTCAAAGAGAGAAAACCCAGTCAGGACTGGAAACCAGAAGAATGTGGAGTTAAAACTCACCTGATCAGATCTTTGCTTCTCCTTCTGTTCACACAAACCGAGTCGGAACGAACTGGACCCGATTCTCCAGAACCTGAACCGGACCCACCTGAGGCTCCGCCCCCTCTCACAGCAGAGGTGTGTTGCTAATGAGAAGAATCCTGTCTGATCATCACTACCAGGAAATAAATGGAAAATAACAACCAGTTCACATTTCAGTTTAAAGATTATTTATGTTTAAACATTTCAAGATTTTTTTCCATGACTATTTCATTAAATTAATAAAGATTTTCAAGTTGATCAGATTCAGTTTTATCTATAAAGACTTTTATAAAATAGCCAAAGCTGCACCAAGTTTCTGCTCAGCAACACAATAAACCACTAATAATAGTTTCTGCTTGTTCTAATCCTCAGCGCTCACGTAGCAGAGCTCACTTCATTTAAGCCTCCTGCCTCTGACTCCCCAGAGGATCCATCACTCTGCGTCTCTGAGGTCTGAGTCCGGGTCCAGAAAATTATCTTTACACCCGTCTGGCCCCCCGGCACTGCAGAACAGGACATTACCTGTCCAGATCGCTACAAAAACATTTACAAAAAAACAGAAATATAAAATACAGCGGACCTAATTCAAACCTAATTCAACATTTATAAAGAATCCTATGTCCTTTTTTCTTGCACCCCTTCAAATAAAGTCTTACCAAATTTACTTCCTTGCAACCACATTGTTTTAAATAATATCACACCCTGGTTCACTTACACCTGCTTAGTTGTTTATGCTGTGGATTAATTTCACATTGAAACATTGTAAATAAAACATCAGCAAAACAAGAAGTGAACACTCACCTGATCCAGACGCTGCTCTTCTTCTTCTTCTTCTTTTTTTTGCGGTTGGCAAGCAACTTATTGATGTGCATTACCGCCATGAACTGGAATGGAGTGTGGATCGGGATGCTACATATATTTTCCCCCAAACCCCCCAAAAAATAAAAATAAAGAAACCTTATATCCTTTCTATCAATTGTGTTTTCTTAAGATAATTTATTAAATAACAAAAATATACAGACTCTGCTCTGCTGCTGCATGGAGTCTGAACCGGTTCTGATCCAAACCTGACTAGAGCTGACACACCTGAGGCTCCGCCCCCTGACCCAGCTGAGGCTCCGCCTCCTTCCAGGTGACAATAAACACCTTTATTTTCATGTTTTCCTTTGTATGAGTTGAGCTGTAAAACTTTAGGTCAGATTTGAACTTTTTCAGGTTTTTCTCAGTTTTCTGCTCATTTCCAACCAACATTTTATTGCAGGAAATCATTTCAGGAAGGAACCAGAAGATTCAGGAGTCTGGGAGATGAGACTGTAACCGACCTGAACACTGAGGCCCCAGAGCGCCCCCTGCAGGATCTGCTGCACCATTAACCACACAGAAATGGCAGTTTTATACAAGTTATTATTCTAATTCAATAGCTGATTTAATTAATCGAGTTTTGATTGAAAAGATTGATTCTCATCTGTTTTATTAAAAAAACATCTTCAGTCTGAATACTGCAAAAATAAACTGCTGGCTAAATTAGTAGCTTAAAGCTGAAATCAACTTGAGATGTTTCTGCTTTTACTAATTTAAGCTGTGAAACTAAATGTGAAAACTTAAAATACAGCAAAAATGGCCTGGAGGATTAAAATGAAGGTTTAGTTATTATATGTGTACACAGTCAGCTGCATAAAAATACACAAAGATTTTTTAAAAACTTTATTTGGTCGTTAAACATCCAGCAACCCACATTGCATTAGAAGAATTATGAAAATCAAACATGAACCAATCAGCACATTATCCCAGTGATTCTCTGAGGTTTGAATAAATCAGTAAAATCACAGTAAAGAGCCTGAAGTTCTCTAGAAAACTCAAAACATGAAATATGGAGTTAAAAAAGTAAAAACCAAAACAAACTGAGAGAAATTAAAGCTGAGAATCAATGATGACGTAAAACTTCAAGATTTAGCTTTTACAATGAACATAAAATATATAAAATCTTTTTTTTTCCAGGTTCCACATGTTCCTGAAAACTGCTCTAAGATCAGAGTTTCTGTGGGACATCCAGTTCTAAACTGGTTAAACTGGTTTCTCTGATGGAAGCTGAAGTTTCTCTGCAGTTTCCAGTAAAGCATCTTTTTATCTGTGGAGCTTTGAGGAACATTTTCATGTCAGCAGAAGGAAGAAGCAGCAGAGAAAAGAGGTTTGAAGTGTCTTTCATGGCTTCAAAGCTGAACTGAAAATGATTCCCATGTTTCCATTCTCAGACCATTTCTGGTTCCAGGATGAAAATGAATCAGAGAGAAAAAAGATCAACTTTCCAGTTGAATCCAGTTCAGATCAAAACTCCATGAAGCCTCTAAATGGAGCCCAGTTTGAATTGGATCTTTATTGATCCAAAGAGACAAACAATATCAGACACTAAATGAGAGACATGAGAAAATAAACGGGAGCAAAACCTTGGAGGTCAGAGGTCATCATCATGATCCAGTTGTTTCCTGTTGAACTGAGAGAACAAACAGATCTGAGATCAGATCTGCTGCTGCCACAGTTTGATGGATGAGGACCACTGTCTCTAGACATGTTGGACGGCTGGACGCTGGAGTCCAGCTGGACTTCCTGGAGACATGGACACAGCAACAACACTCATCTTCACACCAACACAAACGCAGGAACACAGCAAGCTGCTGCTCCTCTGATTGGCTGATTGCTGTCTCTGTGTCCAATCAGGAAGCCTGAACCATTCTCCTCCCACTGAGAAGCTGCAGCTTTACTGGGAACACTGGATCTTTGCTTTGATGCTAACTGGGTTTAGTTCAATATGCTGACAGCATCTGGACTCACTACAAACATTTACTTACTCTAGATCATCTACTAGATTCTTCAGCTGCTGAACATCTGAATCCTTCAGGTTGTTTCCTCCCAGGTTCAGTTCTGTCAGACGGGTCGGGTTGGACTTCAGAGCTGAGGCCAAATAATCACAGCTGATCTTTGACAAACTGCAGTAACACAATCTGAATAAAGAATAAAAGATGTGAGCTGAAGCCAACAGGATGCAGGTTAACCAGTCCAACAGAACCAGTTAAAGATTCTCATCAGTATTAATGCCAACAAGCTGCTGCTTCAATAAAGACCTGCTGACTTCAGAACCAGAACCAGAACCAGAACCTGGTACTGGGTCATGTTGTGTTGGAGGATTTCAGTCAGTAAAATCATTCCAGGTTCTGATCAAAGTGTTGAAGCATCAATCATTGATTATTGATTAGTTCCTGTCAGATTCCAGGAATTCACTTTTCTAGACTGGGTTGAATGACCTTTGACCTGCTTCACATGAGGGGGATTTCTACACACTGGGGGTCCGAATGCTGTCCTGTTCTGACCTCAGATCAGCAGGTCCAACTCAGTTACACAGAGGGACTAAATTAAACTCTGGATCCAAGTCCAGGAACAAACTCAGAAAATATTTATTAGAACAGAAGAAATTAATTTGATTTATGATCAATTATATATAATTATTCACAGAAATATCAATAATTATATAATTACATACTTCAATGTCTCCAGTCTGCAGCCTTCAGTCTGTAGAAAACCACAGAGCTCCTTCACTCCAGAATCTCCCAGGTTGGTTCCGCTCAGCTCCAGTTCTGTCAGATGGGTCGGGTTGGACTTCAGAGCTGAGAACAGAGAAGTCCAGCTGGTCTCTGACAAACTGCAGCCCCTCAATCTGAATAAAGAATAAAAGATGTGAGCTGAAGCCAACAGGATGCAGGTTAAAACTGAAACATGAACAAATAAATAATAAAAATGTAGAAAATTAATTTCCCTGAATGTAAAAGAAACATGATGAACTGATTCTAACATCTGATCCAGTCAAACTGGTTTAAAGAGTCCAAACCAGCAGAACCAGAACATTTGATCCAAAAGAAACTCAAAGTTTTCTATCAGGCTGGATGAGTTGAGCTATTTCTGCTGGTTCCTGATCATCAGCTGGAGACCCGACTTGGTAACTGGATCAGAACCACTCAGTTTGTTCATTAATGGCCTTGGGTTCTTATTAAAGCTGCTGAAAGCCAATGGAGGCCATTATTTCCTAAGGAGACGTGACCTGATGAAGCATCATCACAGAGACGAGGCTCCAACCGACTGACAGCTGTCAGACTGAAGAGGACGGTTCCTCTCTGACCCGGCCCAACAGAACCACAGCTTCAGGACAAAGCTGAGGAACCTGCTGCTGCTGCAAACCTCACTTTCATTCATTTCATCTAGATTTGCTTTTCTACAATCAGTCATTTCTTAGATTTGGTCATTAATGATGATTTGAACTTGTCAGTGTTTGTGGCTCGACTCTGGAGGAACAACATTTCATTCTGGATGTAAAGATGAGAATCAGAAATGAGAAATAAAACAATCTGAATCTTTACCAAACCAAACTGAAACATCTCCATCATTAATTTACATCATTTGAATTATTTTACTCATTTTGTTCATCAGTAAAAAACATTTTAAAGTGAAAAACTGAAAAACAAAGTTCAATAATCTCAAAGTCTGAAATAAGAAAAAAATAATATATAAGGTAAAAAGTTTTAGAGATTTTATTCTGACATTTAAACAGGTTGTTTTAAAATAAAATATATCAGAATAAAAGCATTAATTAAACTAATGTTTAAAGTATAAATGAAGGATTTTATTGTATAAATAAAGAAAACAAACCTCAGATTCTTCACTTTACTGACTGAACTCTCCAGGATCTCAACCAGAGGCTTCAGATCAGAGTCTCCACCTCCATCTATGTCGATCTGATTTATTTCCAGTTCAGTCAGATCTGGGTTGGACTTCAGAGCCGAGGCCAAAACTTCACATTCAGCCTTTCGGAGCCACCAGCCACCAAGTCTGTGATTAGAGAAGAAATAAATTCAGTTCTAATGAAATCAATCTGGATCATAAACAGACTAAAATATGATAACAGTGATGTCATCATCTGATCAACATCTGATCTTCAATTTACTGAGTTTGACCCCACAGAGAATCTGTGCAGTTCCTGGTTAAAGTCCAGGTTCTGGTTCTGGTTCTGGTCCAGGCTTCATGTCCTCAGACCTTCAGCTGCAGTCAGATGTTGAAGATCTTCTATCATCTGTGAAGGAAAGTTCAGTTTTCTCTGCAGCATCTGATGGAGCTGCAGCATCAGAGCCTCAAAGGAGCTGAAGCAGCTGATGAAGAGGCTGACTGAGCTGATGAAGGAAACTACTGGAGATGATGGAGAGGAGGAGGAACTGCTCACGGCTCGGACTTGGACTAGACCGTGTGGCTCAGAGGAACCAAGGTTTGTATGTTAGAAGAAATTGTTGCTAAACTCTTAAAGAGCTGAAGACCAAAACAGAGCGTTTGGGTCCAGCAGCATTTTTCATGGTGAAGCAGTGAAAGTTCTCCAGTAACTAGAAGAGGCTGGGATGTCTAAAGAGTTGAAGCTCATGTCTCTCCAGGTCTTCATGGCTAACAGCTTCAACAAAAGCTGCAGATGAAGAGTTGATGAGGAAAATGGTTCCAGCTCTGGAAGCAGAGTTCTCAGAGCTTTGGGAGGATCTGACAGAAACTAGGACTTTTTCTGGAGCCAGACAACAATCACCACATTTTGCTCTCACTTACAAACTCAGAGGAAAGTAGTGGGAGGAGGAAAAGTTGGTTCACTAAGTTTCTAACTGGTTTCCATGACAACAGCAGCAATTATTAGGGTTATTTTAAAGTGTCTATCAAACCTAAACAGTGATTTTATAATTTTAAAAAAAGACAAAGATCCTAAAAGGAGTAGCGGCTCAATGAGTGAAGAGGAGTTTAAAGTGTAAAAGTCTCTCTGGCTGATTGGATCTTTCAGACAAAATAGATTTTTTTCTAGAGTTCAGGGTTTTCTATTCATTTAAACATGAAAACTGATAAAAAGTTAAATATTTTTAAAATGATCAAAATGTCTAAAACCAGAAGCTGCAGCTGTCCTGGATGAGCTGAATGTTTAGATGGTTGAATGTCTGAAATAGTCCAGAGGATGAAGGAAGAAGTTAAAGACCAAAAACATCCAGAAGCAACTTGAAGAAGAAGAAGAAGAAACAGGAGGACAATAGAGCTGAATCAGCATTCAACAATGAAAACATCTGGACTCACCGAGCCTTTCTGCAGTTCCTCACAGCTGGAACCAGTCTCTGTTGTCCATCCCATGATGTGTTGTACTTCTTCAGGTCCAACTCATCCAGAACCTCTGACATCTGCAGCATGAAGGCCAGAGCTGAACAGTCAGTCACTGAGAGCTGCTTCCCTGAATCCAGCAGCCGTTGGATCTCCTGATAAAATGAGACGTCGTTCATCTCCACCAGACAGTAGAAGATGTTGATGCTTCTGTCAGTAGAGATTCTATCAGTGTTCATCTCCTTCAGGTTGGTGATGATTCTCTGGATGGTTTCTGGACTGTTCTCTGTCTGACCCAGCAGATCTTCTAAGAGTCTCTGGTTGGACTCCACAGTGAGACCATGAAGGAAGCGGACAAACAGGTCCAGGTGGCCATTTTTACTGCTGAGGGATTTCTCCATGACTTTCTCCATGAACTCATCTAGAGATGTTTCTCTGTATTTTTCTCTCAGAAACGTCTTGATCACCTCTGACTTCCTGCTGGTGAAACAGTGGAGCATGTAGACTGCAGCCAGAAACTCCTGGATGCTCAGATGAACAAAGGAGTAGACAGAGATGTCGCACGTCCCTCTCTCTCTTTTAAACATTTCAGTGAACACTCCTGAGAACAACGCAGCATCTTTGATGTTGATGCCGCACTTTTTGAGCTCTTTGTCATAGAAGATCAGGTTTCCCTCCAGCAGCTGCTCAAAAGCCAGTTTTCCTAGAGACTCAATCAGCTTCTTGTTCTCTGGACTCCAGATTGATCTTGTCTTTTTTCCTCCATCATACTTTTCCTTCTTGATTGCGAAGTTAACCTCCAGGAATGCTATGTACATCTCAGTCAGAGTCTTTGGCAGTTTTTCTCCCTCTCTGGTCTTCATCACATCCTCCAGAACTTTAGCAGTGATCCAGCAGAAAACTGGGATGTGACACATGATGTGGAGACTTTTTGATTTCTGGATGTGGGAGATGATCCTGCTGGCCTTCTCTTCATCATCTCTGAATCTCTTCCTGAAGTACTCCTCCTTCTGGGGGTCAGTGAACCCTCTGACCTCTGTCACCATGTCAACACACTCAGCAGGGATCTGATTGGCTGCTGCAGGTCGTGTGGTTATCCAGAGGAGAGCAGAGGGAAGCAGTTTCCTCCTGATGAGGTTTGTCACCAGAACATCCACTGAGCTGGACTCTGTAACATCAGTCAGGATCGGATTGTTCTTGAAATCCAGAGTAAATCGACTTTCATCCAGACCATCAAAGATGAACAGAACCTGGAACGTTTCAAAGCTGCTGATTTCTTTGGTTTTAGAAAATAATTTATGAATCAGTCCTAATAAGCTGAACTTTTCTTCTTTCAACATATTCAGCTCTCTGAAAGTGAATGGAAATATGAAATCAATGTTCTGGTTGGTTTTGCCTTCAGCCCAGTCCAGAGTGAACTTCTGTGTTAACAGTGTTTTCCCAATGCCAGCCACTCCCATGGTCATCACTGTTCTGATTGGTTGATCTCTTCCAGGTGGGACTTTAAAGATGTCTTCTCTTCTGATTGTTTCTTGTTTCCTGGATGCTGTTTCAATGTGTCTGACCTCATGTTCCTGGTTGACCTCTCTAGTTAACCCCTCTGTGATGTGGAGCTCTGTGTAGATCTGGTTCAGAACGGTTTGATTTCCAGGTTCAGCGACGCCTTCAGAGAGACTCTGGAACTTCTTCTTCAGAGACGCTTTATGGTCACTCTGACACCGAATATCAAAATCTGAAGAAAGAGACAAAGACAGGAGAGGAGACACTTCAGCTGAACATAAGGAAAACAATAATTTTTTGATATTCTCAGAGACAATTTGTGCATCAGCTTTAATGGATGAGAAAAAAGTAAATCAATAAATAAAAAGCCCAAATTTTATAAAAACTCTGCATGGTAAGAAGAACAAAAGTCACGACTTAAAGCTAAAGTTGTTGTTGCTGATTCATTGGGATGTAAAGTTTTATCTATCAAATCTATTTCAGCTCTCAGTGTTTGAAAAATATTAACACCATTAAAAAGCAACAGAAAACACCTTTCTCTAAACAAGTTTAAAAATATAGAAAATCTATATGGAAATTGAAAAATATTCAAGAAATATGGACTTTAAACAAACTTCTATATCTTCCTGAGACAATATCTGTATATTTTCATCTTATTTCAAGTTTACTGAGATATTTACAGTCAAAATTACACAAAATACTTGGAATGAAAGTTGCAAAAATAGACATTAACTTAATAAACAACTGCATAGACCCATGTATCAAATTGTCCTCTTTGATGGCCTCTGAGGCCACTGCTGTTTTATCACAAAATTATGGCCAAATCAAACTAGTTCTGATGGAAACAACGTCCAGCAGAGGGAACAGCTCCTGTTAGTTTAGGTTTTATTGAGGTCTGAGTTGTGGTTCACCATCTAACTTCTCATTTATGGAATCAAACTCAGGAAACAGTTTGGATTTTTCAGAGCTGAAGTTGGCTTCAGATTGAGCTTCCCATTCAGGAAATGGTAAAGGGCCTTTACCCATTAGGGCCACCTACTGGTTGAGCATTTTCAATCTGCTTGAGTTTAAAAGCTGAAATACTTGCACTCTTAAAATATGGGCTACATTATTCTACACTAATAGCAGAAAACTTTAAACTATAGATTGTGATTAGTGAAAATTTGGCCATAAATCCAAGTAAAAACCAGGATCTGGCAGACAGGGGACAAGTTACTAGTTATCTCTCTGAGTTTTTAACTCTTCATTATAGCATGTAGTTATTGTTTCTAGTATCTTTCTCCAGTTCACCTCTTGTGATTTCTGTGCCTCCATGGTCTAAGGATGCCTTGTTGGTCCCCAGATTCTCCTCCACTCCTCTGTTGTCTGCTACAGCTCTGCTGTCCTCACATTCATCTGCCTGATTGTCTCCAAAACCATTTGGATCTCACAAACTATTCACTTCCTGAAGAAGCTTCTCTGTAACATAACTCCTTACTATATTCTACATTTACCATCATCTGCCAGCTGAACCTCAACCACACCTTGAACCAGGGAGCTTTTCAGAGACTTCAGTGACCTCTGAGGTTACTCAAAGTCACTTTCTAATGGGCAGAAAGTGATTTAAACTCTGTGACAGAGTTAAAATCACTTTCTGCCTAGTGAAATCCACCATGTTCTCCCTTTTCATAGAGAGACATGGTGACCGTGGTCCAGATACATTAAAAGGGTTGAAATCAAACCTGTATTGAAGTTTCACAAATCGAAGCTTTAATGCAGCTTCGTTTAGGGAAAGAAAAAAAACTACAAACTTGGTTTTAGATATTCTGGCCTGAATAATCTACACCACGATTGAAGTCTACATATTTTACTTTTTGAAGTAGATCACATTAAAGATGCTCAAAGTAGCAAGAAATTACGTGGAATTGTCCTTTAGTCATTTCCCAAATTAGAAACTCCAATTTTCCAGCAGAACCTTAAAGGCCTGGTGTAATAACCAATAAAAGTAGAACAAAAATCATTTTCAGCAAGGTCAGATTAACCATATTGGCAGCTGGGCAATTTGCTGACCTATAACTTTTGCCGCCTCTCTTTTATTGTTTTATTATACACTTTATTTCTGTTATGCTAAACGTCACATTAATATCAACCAAAACCCGATTGCTGCTCTCCTTAGCCATCCTCTCTGCTATTTCATTCTCCTTAACCTCATAATGTGCTGAAACACAAATAAAATTATCTGTAAGAATCATCAAATTGATTCTATGAAGTGTTTGTTTTATTTAAAGCTGATGACATGTTATGCTGCAACGTGACCCTTCAGAGTAAGAGTCTTCACTTATAATTTTAAAGATGAACAAAATAAAAAGTTAAATTTGTACATTTATCTTGTGGCCATTTTTTTGAACAGGCTCAAATTAAATGAGGATTTTATTAAGCCCAGTTACCTGGACATAAGTTCCAGTTACACCAGCTGGAAAAACACAGATTCAGTTGAAACAACTGACCACAAAAAGACTTTTAAACCTTAAATTTCCAAATCTCAACTAAAGACGTGGATCTGGTTCCACAGAGACGATAGAAGGAAGCTCTGATTGGAGGAGTTCAGTCTCACCTGGAGCACAGCTGCTCTGATTGGCTGTCAGCAGTCCAGATCCTGTTCTGGGTCGTTTCCCACACTGGGGGCAGCTGGTACAGACCGGATCCATCAGAACATTCTGACACAAAGCACAGCAGGATGGATGCTCCTCCTCACCAAAGCTGCTCCTGTAAAGACATTTCTTCATCAGTGAAATATTTCACTAGCAACAGGCTGGAGCTGAAGATGTTCATGAAGGTCCACAAAAAACAACGGACCAGAAACTGGGTCAGAACAGAACCTCAGAACATTGATGATTTCTGGTTTTAAGTACTTCATTGAATTATATTTGGTATCATGACTGATACCAGTGTTCCCAGTCTGGAAGATGCTGGGTTTCACTGCTTCAGTGGGTTTACAGACAATCTGAATTGTTGCTCTTCACAAGCTTGGTTGGTTTTGTTTCCATGCAACATTTTAATCCATATTAATTCATTCAGACCTTCATTCAAACTCTACTGATTTACTGACCAACATCCTTCATGTCCAACTTTAAATTAAGAAGTAAGAAAATTAAGTTACTGTTTATTAAAACACTGAGATCAACCAGTTAATATCATTTAGATTTTATCTCTATAGATTCACATGAATCAGTTAGAAAATGGTTTCTTACTTTCTGTCTGATGGTTCAGGTTCATTACTGAAGTCTGGAGGAAAACCTTTGGACCGGTCACTCCTCATAGATGGACTGATGGATCCTGGAGGTTCTGCTCTGTCCTGATCTTCCATCTTCTGGCCTTTTGGAGAGAGAAACCAGAACCAGTCAGTCCAGTGATCCGGTTCCAGTAACTGTCCTGTGAAGCAGAAAGCTGGTTCCCATCATGTGTTCAGAGGATCAGAGTGAATCATTTGAATGAATGAGTGAACATTTCCTATGAACTAGTGAACTTATTTAGCTCCCAGTGGACTTGAACGCATCATGACTCTATTGTAGCTCTGTATGGAGAGAGTCAGTGAGCAGAAGGTTCTGAGGGAGCAGCAGCTCAGGTCGGGTCCACAGCTCTCCTCCAGACAGAACCGGGTCCAGCTGGGATCTCAGCAACATGTCAGCCTCTGTGTGCAGCTCAGCAGGATTTCCTCTCAGCTCAAGAGACACAAAGCAGCTTTCAGGGACCACAGCATCCAGCTGAGGTACCAGCTGGACCCACTGCAAGGAATCATGGGTAAACAGCTGCTTCAATAGGGGGATGAAGCCCCCAAACACTCAGCGAGGCCTGAAACATATTTAGTCTATTGATCTGATTGAACTTCAAAATAAAGAGACACATTAATGCAACTCTTTTAGTTAGAAACTGAAATGTAAAAAGTTTCTTACAACTGATATAAAATGTGTTTAAATTATTATTATTGCTACATTTAAAGGTATTATTAAGTTATTTTAGAGGTGCACCGATTGCAGATTTCTGGCCTACCGCCGATCTTTAAAAAGCTTGACCTCCAGATTCTGATTTTAGCCAAAAGCAATTTCTTTTGTTGAGTTGGAAACTGGTTCTGGATCAATCAGTCTGGATCTGGATGCAGTTTTGCAGCAGAGCTTTCAGAGACAAAGAGTTTCTTCCTGCTGAAAGGAGCAACAAGAGGAAAACCTGGAAAAAGACCAAACTCAGTGAGGAGGAAGAGAGGAAATCTGTGGACGGCTTAAAGCCGGTTCTGATCCACAGACAAGAGAAACATCAGTTTCTGCTGAACCCCAGACTGATGAGGGACGGAGTGATGTGATTCACTTCCTGCTGATTTCAACAAGCAGAGAAACTAGTTTACAATGTTTTAGTTCTGCTTTTTAGGTTAAAACACCAGAGAGAGTCGCTGCAGCAAGAACTGATGGACTGTAAAAGTTACATTAAGTTCTCATTTTATTTAGGTTAAATTTTAAAAGTTCATTATCGCACACTCTACACAAACAGGCCAGCTTTAGATGCTGGTGCTGCTGTCATGGTAGATCCATACCACTTTATTCTAAACTCATGAAGTACAATATTGCAGCTGACCAAAGTGTTGTACAAAAATAAAAACAAACAGTAAAGCAACTGTAAGAAAATATAAATAAAAACATCAACAATTCAAACAAGTAGGAGCGCAGCATTAAGACAGAGATGTTAGCTCACTCTGGGTTAAAAGCCAAAAAGAAAAAAAATGTGTTTTTAATGAGTTTTAAAAAGTTGTATCATAGAGTTGACCATTCACCAGGTTAACCCTCTGATGCATAACTGGGTCATTTTTGACCTGGTGAGGTCATCTCTTTGCAATATCTTTGTAATGAAAAGTTTTCATCACTTCATATTCCAGGTATTCCTCAAAAAATGTTACTGATATCATGCAATTACAATTTTTGATTTACCTTTTGTACATTTTAAGAAACAGCATGTTTTATATTACTACCCCTTTCTTCTGTGAGTGGGTCAAAAATGACCCACATTAATTTCTTATGGAATTTAATGGGAATCTTTGTTTCTTACCAACTGTGACTGTCAGGAAAACATGTTTTGTGAACCGTACGCACTGAGTCCTAACTGTCACCCCTGAGTAATAATATTTTACAAAGCAAGAACTTCTACATACAAGTATTATCTTTATTTTTACCTCACAAATGTGTGTATGTGTGTCAATCATCAGTACTGTGACAGTGTTATTGTCACAAATCAACCTATTAGTTAAGTGAAATTGTGAAATGCTCTCACAATAAAGCATTTCATTTAACCTGTGACTAATTCCTTTCTAGATCAGGCATTTAATAAAGTAAACAGGGCGTTGTTGCAGGGATCCCATGAGAGCCGAGAGACCCAAGCCGCGGTGGCGGAGGCCCCGGGAAGCTGCAGTGGTTCATCGGTTAGAAAGGCTTCAGAGAGCCGAGAGAAACACGGATGGACCCGGAGCAGCAACACTTACCTCTAGTAACAAGTCAACAAGTTATTTCCATCCTACAGCTCAAAATGGAGGCTGATCTGAAGGAGACCAAAGTTGGTTTCAATTTCTTTTTTCACATAACGTGACATACAGAGTGAAACAACAAAAATAGAATAAAGATGGAAAAGCAGCAGAATAAACAGGTTTTTGGTGGTGGATTATGAGCGCTCACTGCCCTCTGGTGGTGAATTATCACAACATATATTCTTCTTATAAATACTCAACCAGATTATTTGCTGAAGTCATTTCACTTTTATCTGGTCGAATAAAATCACCTTCAATTAATGTTGTTAAAAAGTCACTGCAGGGTTAATAAATGGAAAGGAAAATTAAATTTACTTCAGAAAAATCCTCCCAAAAAGATTAACTGTTGGTAAATTTGAGAATCAAAGCCTGAAAAATATAAACAATGAAAATGTGCTTGTGATAAAATCCAACCCGCTGAGATCAGAGCATTGAGCAGGATGAAAATATCTAATGGAGAAAAATGAAATATAAAAGGTTTTTTTCAAAGTAAAAACAATTAACTTAATTCATCTGTAAGTACATTTTAGCTTGTTAATTATTTGATCAGAAAGCACGACTGTGTAAATTTCTTAGGATATGATATAAATAGTATAATGGGGTTCTGAAGCCAAATCATCACAAATATTCTGTTTTCCAGAAAAATACAATTTTCATAAATATTTCCTGACTCTAAACCAGAAACTCACCCTGTTGCCGTACACCCAGTTATTTATTTCATCAGGAAACTTGACTGTGTGATTTACTTACGATATATAGATGTGTTATCTATACACAAATAAGACATGAATATATTAAATCAACTGTCAGTCCTTTAGACAGACCATAATAATATTTATAATGAGAAAGATATAAACGTGATCAACTTAGAAGTCAGAAACCAGCTGCAGCTCTACAAACTCACCTCTATATTCAGAGCGGGGAATTTCCGCCCTCTGGTGGCCATAGTGGGAACTGCAGTCCTGATAATGCTGCATTGTTTACATTTAATATCCACTTAATGTGGAGTTTAGAGAAAAATTAACAGTCTATCAACCGTTTTCTGACTCAAATATTATTATGACATCTTTTTTTTTTTACCCCTCCAGGGGGGGGTTTTGTTGGCTCTAGAGTCCCTTTTTACGAAGTAGGCTGACAGGAAATGGGGAAGCAGAGGAGGGAAGACATGCAGTAAACGTCGCCGGGTCCGGGAGTCGAACCCACAACAGCCGCGTCGAGGACTTGAGGCCTTCAAATGTGGGTCGCGCTAACCCCTACGCCACCACGGCACGCCCTTATGACATCTTTTAATTCACTGTTTGGTGTTACTGTTGAAGTGAAGACAGTTTTAGATCATAAAAGATGGCTGCTGTGTTAAACTCTTTACAGGACATTTTTTCTGGTCAGTCAGACTGAATAAAATCCTGCAGTGACTCTTATGTAATGGCATTAACATATGCTGACTTGATCTGACTTGGCAAAAGTGAACATTAAAATAAAGAAACAATAAATCTGGCTGAAAAATGTACTTGAAGAATGTCTGTAGTTACGATATTTCACCACCAGAGGGCAGTAAGAACTCACTCAACCATCAAAACTGATAAACTTTAAACTAGGCCTGTCACGATAACAAATTTTGCTGAGCGATTAATCGTCTCAATAATTATTGCGATAAACGATAATATTGTTTGAAGACCTTCATAAACTGATTTAATGGAAATGACGTAATAATGCATGCAATTTCCTGCCAAAGATAGATACACTTTATTTTCTAAAGAACACTTAACACTGGCACTGATAAAATAAACAAAACAACCAAAAACAAAATGGATTCTCAGTCTCCATTAACAAAAATGTACTTGAATAAAAACACCAAAGTGGAAATAAATACTGCAGTCAACCAAAAAAGTGCAAATTATGAAGTCTGAATACTATGTTGCCCTTCAGTAATAATTATATTTAAATTGAGAAGACGGGCCCATCCGACTACTTGATGCAATAGTTCACACTACACGTTAGTTCACACGTACATTTTCCCCTTACAACAATCTTAGAACGTTGGTCGTTCTAAGATTGTCGCTTGCGATTTCATAACCGATCATCATGTAGTGTTTGGTGTGTTATGGTCAGTGGTGGGAAGTAACGAAGTACAAGTACTTCGTTACTGTACTTAAGTACAATTTTCATGTATCTGTACTTTACTTAAGTAGATTTAATAATGGGTACTTTCTACTTTTACTCCACTACATTTTACAGTAAGTATCTGTACTTTCTACTTCACTACATTTCTACAAAAGTGTCGCGTTACTCGTTACATCCAAGTCGCACTGCTCTCTTTTTGTCCGTTAAAATATGAAGTTCAGGGACTTTAAGGTGGCGCCGTAAAATCCAAGCAATAACGTGACTTAGTGTCTGTTGTCACCCATCGCCTCCCCCTTTACTAGCACGCGGAGCTCCAGACATGCGCAGTGGTTTCCTCTGAGCGGGAGAAGATGTCTAACTAATCGATAATAGCTGCATAAATCATAAGATATGACGACATGTAAAACCAGCAGCGCTTCGCTTTCACAGACGGTGGGACTTTGTCCAACTTTTAGCGTCACTTGGAAGGAAAGCTTAAAGAAAGGTAAGATCTGTGGACGTGATGCTAGCAAAGCTAGCTGTACTGAGACACATGTTGCATCTGCGATGAAAAAAAGTTGTCACTCATGCGCTGAATTATGTGGATTCAGGAACGATCCGATTCTTCTGGACGGATCTTTACTAAGGTTGATGGGACTGAAGCCTCACTGAGAGCCGTTCTTTGTTCTTGTATACACTGCAATAGCTATATATAGCTATATATATATACACACACACACACACACATTTATTTAATTGCCGAATAAGTAAAAGTTGAACGTATGAACACAGAGCATGCTCATTGATTGATTTTGTCTCCTGTCATGGTGACAAACATGCAGTGGGAGGGAGGATGAGAACAGTCATGGTGCTCCTTCTGCTTGTTGCGCAGTTAGTTACAGTTAATTGCTATGTTTCATGGTTTAATGGTGCAGACAGTTGTGGTTTCTGACATGAGCAATATGGGCGTTATTTTTATAGGGATGGCAGGCGACCTCTGCGGATTGTAGCACAGCGATGAAAGCAAAACAGAATGAAATGAGTTGTAATTGATACTGGTTAAATATATTTCAGCTCTAAGTATTTATATCTAGGTGTTTTTATGGAAATGTGGATCTTTCAGATCAATCTGAGAACCAATTTTGATAGGTGCACTTCATTTTATTGTGTCATGTAGCGCAGGGCGCTGGTCTTGGTCTCGTGTTCAGAGGTCTTGACTACAACTCTGCTACGTGGCTCCTCGATTGCATGTCTTCCCCCCCACACCTTCGTTCCATCCCCTTTCAGTTGGATTTCTTTCTAAATAAATGTCACTAATGAAGTTCATGCTACGTTAGGACAGGAAATAAGATGTTTCCATCCCTGAAATTATGATGCATAGAATCACATATCTAAGTCTAAACTCTTACAGAGAATAAACACAATAAGAACATGTTTAATCTGTGACATTGTTTATTAAAATGGCACATTTATGATGTATTCAAATTAAATACTACTGGCACACTTAATGATATTAGCGATTAGGTTATGTATTCAGCAAGTACTTTTACTTTTAATACTTAAGTATTTTTAAAAGCCAGTACTTTTTTACTTTTACTTAAGTAAAATGTTAATGTGGTACTTTGACTTTTACTTGAGTACATTTTTGCCTGTGTATTTGTACTTTTACTTAAGTACATTTTTTGAGTACTTTCTCCACCACTGGTTATGGTAGATCATGGTGGCTGCTCCAATCTAAATCAGGGGTTTTCCCCACTGGGAGCTTAATGCAGCCTGTTGAATGTGAGAGGCAGCCAATCAGAAAGCAGGATTCTCCTCCTGCTTTCTGAAGGGACATTACAGAGGGGAATCCCAAGCAGCTGACACGCTCCAGCAGACTTTGGAGATGATATGTGGAAACAACATTAATGTTTATTCAATATGCAAAGAATATAGAAATGACAAGGGGAGGAATTGGAGCAAAATTGCTACGCAGTTGATAAACCCGGTAACTTTTCAGCTGTTCTTCGTTAACGTGACGTAAATATAAATATAAATATAAACATAAATAGTTTATAATGATTTTCATTCAGTCAGGACTTTACGCTGACACTAGCCACATGTAGGCCTGTCACGATAGCAAATTTTGCTGAGCGATTAATTGTCTCAAAAAATTATTGCGATAAACGATAATATTGTTAGAAGACCTTTTTACACTGATTTATTGGAAATGACGTAATAATCCATGTGATTTCCTGCCAAAGATAGATACACTTTATTTTCAAAAGAATATTTAACACTGGAACTGATAAACAAAATAAACAAAACAACCAAAAACAAAATGGATTCTCAGTCTCCATTAACAAAAAATGTACTTGATAAAAACTAAACAACATAAAGCCAAAGTGGAAATAAATACTGCATTCAACCAAAAGAGTGCAGATTATGAAGTCTGTATACTATGTTGGCCTTCAGTAATAATTAGATTTAAATAGAGAAGATGGGCACATCGACTACCTGATGCAATAGTTCACACTACATGATTTTTGCTCCTATTTTTCCCCTTATGACAATCTTAGGCCGTTGGTCTTTCTAAGATTGTGTGGTGTGTTACGGTAGATCCTCGTTGCCGCTCCGATCCAAATCAGGGGTTTTCCCCGACTGGGAGCTTTAACTCCACCTGTTGAATGTGACAGGCAGCCAATCAGAAAGCGAGGATTCTCCTCAGTGCTTTCTGAGGGGAAATTACGGAGGGGAATCCCAAACAGCTGACACAACCGGAAGTCCAGCTGACATCGGAGATGATATGTGGGAACAACATTAATGTTTATTCAACATGCAAAGAATATAGAAATGACAAGAGGAGGAGTTGGAGCTAAATTGCTACCGCAGTTGATAAACCCGGTAACTTTTCAGTTGTTCTTCGTTAACGTGACGTAAATAGGTTATAATGATTTTCATTCAGTCAGGACTTTACGCTGACACTAGCCACATGCATTGCAGGTAGATTGTAGTAAAGCATTGATTAATGCCTGGTTTTAAAATTAGTTAACTGAACTTGTAGCCATTATTTTGTGCCCATTGTTGGACACCACACGGCAGGAACGAACCCGATCGAACCGTTATAGCTAGGATTTCTGTCGGCTAATGTGTGATCTGTCAGGTTTTAAAAATGGGCCGACAATCGGCCGACAGCTCTAAGATCGTGTGGTGTGCGCTGAGCTTTACACTAAGGAAATGAGGAAGGGAGGAGTCGGTGGAGAGCACCGGAATTGAGCCTTTTTTCATTCGGTGTCATTAACAGAAAGAGAAAAAGGCCGGAAGAGACGATAATGCCGATAATTGAAATGACGTCGATAGTTTTAATTTATCGTACGATTAATCGATTTATCGTTTATCGCGACAGGCCTAGCCACATGCATTGCAGGTAGATTGTAGTAAAGCTTTGATTAATGCCTGGTTTTAAAATTAGTTCACTGGACTTGTAGCCATTATTTTGTGCCCATTGTTGGACACCACACGGCAGGAACGAACCCGATCGAACCGTTATACCTAGGATTTCTGTAGGCTAATGTTTGGTCTGTCAGGTTTTGAAAATGGGCCGACAATTGGCCGACAGCTCTAAGATCGTGTAGTGTGCGCTAGAATGAGGAAGGGAGGGTCAGTGGAGAGCACCGGAGTTGAGCCTTTTTTCATTTGGTGTCATCAACAGAAAGAGAAAAAGGCCGGAAGAGACGATAAAGCCGATAATTAAAATGACGTCAATAGTTTTAATTTATCGTACGATTAATTGATTTATCGCGACAGGCCTACTTTAAACTTTTCACGCAACTACGGTGTCCCTGAGATGCAAACCACTTCAGCAAATTGAAAGCACAATTACAAATTACAAAAGCGCTACAACATGAACGAAACGGAAGAGGTATGTCCCAGCGGGAGACGTAAGAAATCGCTGATTAGACTAAAGCTCGTTTTTACTTTTGAACCGGAAGTTAATCTGGCTTTAATGTTAAAGATAAATGGCTTTGTTGGATGATGCAAGACTGCATCTCACTGAAACTGAAATATGACCAAGTCTGCAGAAAGTCTTGAATATTCTTTTAAACTTTGCCTTCAATTTCCTTCTCTTTTGTAGCAAATGCCTAAAGAAGTGTGGCAAAACAAAATGGGTCAAATTCTTTTAGTGTTGGATTTTTCCCCCTCCCCAACTCAATGTATAAAATGCAAGATTGGATTAGGAAAATCAGCGCAACATCACCTGAATTCATTTCAGGCTTTTAAAATTTTTTTATTTTACATCCTTTACGTTCTTGAAACGCTTTTGTAATTTGTAATTGTGCTTTCAATTTACTGAAGTGGTTTGCACCTCAGGGCCAAAGTAAGTTTGAATTCCCGGTTAGCCAGCCCATTTATCGGTGCTGATTTCCTTAATTTTGGGTGATCGGTAATCGGCCGATTTTTACATGTGAAGCCGATCTTATCCACCGATGTCATCAACCTCAGCAAAGGCCTAAAAATCAACCACTGTGCTTTTCTTTTCTCCTGTGAGGTTTGACTGACAAATTGGCCAACCAGGTCATATCTGCACTTTTACAGTTAACAATAATCACCCATTGTTGCCAATTTGGTGACTTTCTTGATAATATAGAGCAACATTTCAGACAAAAAAATGATATCGGCCAAAATCAAAATCGGACAACCAAAGCACTCTCTGTGGTGTTTATTAAAAACTCAATAGACACGAAATGGTAGAACTACTCGTCCAGGAGGAGCAGAGATTCCTGCCAGAGGGCGATACTGCCAAGTCTCTGGATCCCCTGAGATACTGGACAACCACAACACCATCGATCCAAAAATCTTCCACCTTTCTTTACAATCTCTTTGCTCTCCAGCCTCATCTGGGCCGTGTGAGCGACTGTTTTCTGCAGCTGGAGAATTTTATCAAAAAAGTGAAACAAACATGATTTCAAAACGTTGGAAAAACTTTTTTAAAAATAAAATCCCAGTCCACATTCATCCTCATTCACAACATGTTCGTTGCTACCAGGCTGCAGGAACTTCAGTTCTGATGGTTCTGACCCGTCTGGTGGTTCTGAACAGTAACTGGTGTCTCCAGCAGGGGACACTGTTCTAGTCAAAGTCTCTAGCTACATCTTCAGGACTCTTGTCCATGATTGTCCTGAACCTCCTGATCTGCTTCCTCCTCTTCCTCACTCATTACATCACATTGACCTTTGACCTTCTAATCAGCCAATAATTGCTATTGATCACCACCAATCATCTGATTGGAAAAATCCAACATTTATGCCACTGACCTTTGACCTGGAGATGAGTCATCGGGATGACTCCTTTCCTGCTGTCTGTAACTGAGGGACGTTCCAGAGTCAGACTGAGGTCTTTAGTCTTCAGTGGGTTGTCATTCATCCTGGTTCTGTTGGTCAGGTACTGTTCTTTGGGATCATCAGAACCTTTCGGATACACATGGACCATCTTGTTCTCTCCGTCCCTCCACTCCACTCTAGCACCTCCAGGCAGGTAGACTTTGGTTTTGCGGGGAAGCTGGACAGATTTAACCCCTGAATGCACCTTCACCTGTGAAGCTGAGAGACAACAGAGGACAAGATGAGCGAGCGAGAGAGAGAGAGATACATAGATTTTTGATTTTTAATAATTGATTTATTTTCAATAAATAATCGACATAGTATCAAAAATTATGTAACAGAAAATTCACCACAAAATAAATTACATTAACACCCTTCCAAAAATGAGTTCTCCTCCTACCACACTACAAATTACTTTCCCATAACTCCAGATGTGACAAAAAAGTATCTAAATCTGAAACTGAAATGTAAAAATTAAATTCAAGCAATAACCTAGCAATAACTGACATTCACCAGGTTAACAAATAAGAAACCACGTCAATATTCACCTTCCTCCTTCTGCTTATGTACACGACCATTTTAGCCTGTCTAAACAGAAAACTTATCAACTGACATTTACTCTTTACCTGGCGTGTGAATTTAAAACCACAAATAAATTCATGTTTGGTGAAAGTTTCCCCATATTTATTGAAAATAGTTCTCAAAAGCACAAAAAGAGCTGACAGACTAACACAGTCAGAAAAACAATGAAACACTGTTTCTCTCTGCTCACAAAATGGACATTTTCCTTCCACAGCAGGATTAATAACAGAAACAAAAGACTTTACAGCTACAATACCATGAAGGATTCTCCATTGTAAATCTGCATGTTTTTTCATTAGAGGAGGCTTATACAATGATTTCCATTCAGACCTGATTTCAGATGTTAAGGAGAGATGAGTTCTCCATACTGTGTCACTGCGTCCATTCAGTTTGTTTTGATTGAGAGTTTTTACAATCAGCCTATAGATAATTTTTCCAGAAGCTCCTTCTAGGGAGATTCCTTTACTGTCCACCGAATCCAATAAAGGGCCAGAGCTGTTCTTTATCCCAGGAAACAGTCTGAAGGATGGAAACGGGTCCAGGT
>NC_045695.1:12348968-12387866 GCF_003331165.1 Xiphophorus hellerii | reverse complement strand
GATTTGGTAACACAGTACCTTCATAATACTCAGTCAAAAGGGAACATTCATGTTCACTTAACTTGTGCTTCCAGTAGCACAAAAGCTGACCAACAACTATAACAGATTTTATTCCCAAACAAGCAGTGAGTTTAATAGGATCATCCAGCCGAGGTCCACCCAGCTCCATCACCCTCCCAAGGCAATAAACTTTTGCAGTGTGGAGCACTCTGGACCAGGTTGTTGCTCCCCAAACAGGACAATCCAACAAACTCCCAAACAGAACCGGTTCCTGGAGCAGCCAGTGCAGAGACTCAGCCTGCTGTTGCCTCTCCTTCCTCGGCAGAGTCCACACAGAGAAAATGCTCTTATAAAAAACGTGGAAGAAGAGAAGAGTTCAGTTGCTGGAGTCCATCAGAAAGAGAGGCAAACCCATGCCACCAAATCTCCAAAGAATGCAGCATGATATACTCCTCCACACCAGATCTTGGGTCCCGTGAGCAGTCTCTGAATAAACTGAAAACGAAAAGCAGCACCTCTGCTGGCCAGATGGAGGATGCGTTGTCCACCTTCTTCTCTCGGCAGAAATAGAATACTTTGAGGAATCCAGTGAAGTTTATCCCAAAAAATCCACCAGAACCCTTTGAACATTTGATGAAAGAGAAACTGGAGGATCAACACACATCAACCGGTGCCACATGGCGGAAGAAATTAGATTATTAATGACAAGAACTCATCCTCTATATGATATTTTAAATAAAATCCACTCCCTTAACATTATCCAATACATTTTCCCAATTTTTTTCACAAAAGTTTCATTACCCAAAAAACACACCTAAATATTTGAACCCACCTTTTCTCCACACTAAGCCTCCAGGCAGACCAAGTTGATCCCCCAACCGACTTCCTACAGTTATAGCCTCACTCTTTCTCCAGTTTATTTTTGCAGAAGAGATACAGCCAAAAAGAAACACAGTGTTGACTAAAACATCAGTATCTTCCTGTGTGTTTACAAAAACTATTAAATCATTAGCATAAGCTGACAACTTTAAAGAGACATTACACCCAGGAATAGAAACACCACACAAGTCTTTCCTCAGCTTATGAAGCAAAGGTTAAATTGCCAAGGAATAAAGCTTCCTTGACAAAGAACAGCCTTGCCTCACTCCTCTTAAAACATTGAATGGAACACGTAACCCTCCATTTATTTTAAGTACACTCGCAATGTCATGATACAAGACCTGAATCATAGCTATGAAACCAGGGCTAAAACCAAAAGCAGTCAAAGTTTGCCACAAATATTGGTGTTCGACCCAGTCAAAAGCTTTTTCTTGATCTATAGAAATCAGACCAATATCTATGTCCAATGAGCTGGATACTTCCAAAACATCTCTGATAAAAGTGACATTATCACTTATCAGCCTGCCATAAACAATACGTCTGGTCTCTGTGAATGACTGAAGACATAACTTCTCTAAGTCTGGTAGCCAGGACTTTGGAAAAAATCTTGTAGTCCATACAGAGACTGGTCTGTATGGTCGCCATACTGGAGACTGGTCACCAGTTCCTTAGATCCTGTAGATCTCCTTTCTTTGGAAGCAGAGTAACAACTGCCCATCTGCAGCTCAGAGGCAGCCAACCTCTCTGCAGGAACCACTGATCACAGACCAGAATGACTTGTAGAAATCAACAGGAAGACCATCCATGCCAGGGGATCTACCACTCTTTAGGCTCATCAAGGCAGTATGCAGTTCATGCAGCGTGAGCTGAGCATCCAGTTTTCGATTGGCTTCAGCGTCCACCTGAGGAAGTCAGGTGGACGCTGACTTCCTCCACCTGGAAGTGGAGGAAGTCACTTCCAGGTGGAGAAATTATCTCCACCTGGAAGGTGGAAATCACCTCACATCCAGTTTCTCTAAATATTCAGTCTTAAAAAGTCTTTATAGAAACTGACAGCAAACTTCCTGATCTCAGAAGAACCAGAGATAGTAGAAACACAGTCAGATTTTAGGGAGTGAACAGAACCAGAACATTACGAGAAGGTGGCCAGAGAATCAAGCACCATGCCATCCTACAGTAGACTGGCCACTATTACAGGAAGGTTGCCGTTCAAAGAACAACTTCAAGGCTTTGGACTGGGAGGGCCGTGAAGAAATTGGACTATGCTAAAGAAGAACTCCTGTCACAACCTGATGGATTAAAATGGAAAAGGATCATGATTACGGATAAAGTGTCATGATGCTTATGCTTTTTGCTTTGCTCTGCTGAACAGCCAGAATTTTTTTTTTTTTTGAGGCCTTCTGTCTCAGCCCATCTTCCCTAAAGAACCATCCCACATCCTGAAGAACCGACAGTTCATCCAGCGAAGGTTCTTGTAGAAGACTCAGAGCGATCCAAGTTTTCTTCGACATTCATCACCTCATGGGGGAAATCAAAACTCCAAGGAGGGGGTGTCAAGAGAAGTGGAGTTTTGATGACTACACTGAGCCCTCTGTGACAACTGAGGATGAAGAATCTGCATCTTCACATCCCAGACGAACATCTTCTCTTTCCAGGGGATGAGGACGGCGAACTGCAGGAGGGTGATGGACTCCCAGCATGTGAAAGGTCTGACCTCGTGGAGGGGGGTGTCAAGAAAATCCGAGCTCATCCCACTTCCCCATGCTGGAGATTTTAGTTTAGCAGTAATAAAAAATAAAGTTATCTTTAAAAGGAATCACTCAAGTGACATCTAGGCCCAGCAGTAGACTTAAGTGTCAATAAAATAAATCTGGTTGTGTGTGTTGTTTTGTCTCATGCAAACTTTGCTTTAATTCTACTTTTTTCTATCTAATCATAAGAAATCATAGTCAGACAGAGAGAGTCATTAAACAGGAAAAGCAGGTTTCCTGGAAAAAGAGGAAGAAAGTTTCCAGCCTGCAGATTTATAAATATAGCTGAGACTATTTCTTATTTTAAAGCATGAAAGTTAAAGAAGAAAATCTAAACATTTTGAGTAATTTGATAAGATTCAAAGTAAAATATTTATATTAATATTGGTTTACTTGTAATAATATTTACACGAACATTTGTGGGAACACTTATAAGAAAAACAAGTAACTGTAACTTTAGTATCAAATAATTAGAATCATGGATTATTCTTGGTTTCTTTTCAGAAAAACATCTGTAATAACTCACATTAGGATTATAATAAGTATAATTAATAAGTTATGGTTATAAAATCATAAATGAATGATAAATCAGAGAAGCTGAAGAAAATAAATGTGATATAAGTTATGGTTATAAAATTATAAATGAATGCTAGATCAGAGAAGCTAAAAGAAAATAAATGTGATATAAATGTGATTTTGACATTGAACTTGAAATGGTGTAAAAGGTGTAACTGCAATTAAACATCACTGATATGTTGTAGGTAGATGGTAGGTGAAAGGTGAACGGTTAAGGGAAAAAGGGGAACTAACAGGAGAGCAGAGATGATCAACGCCTTATTTAGGTAAAAGGTTGTGCAGGCAATGGACAGGAGGTTGAGCAACTCTGAGACATTAGCACAGACATCAGGACATAATGTCTGAAGGACAGTGATGGATGTGAGGTCATCTGTCTAAGCAGACAGCCAATGAAAACGCACCAAAAGGGTGGATAAACCCTATATAAGGTGGGTGCAAAAGAGGAACCTTTCGTTGGATCCTCCGGGCAGCTTCGAGCCAAGAGATGGACAAAGAACTCTGCAGCTGAAGAAGAGCCGGGGCCACAGAGCCGAAGACTGACCTTCTCATGGAGACCAACCCGTCAGCCCTGCAACATGTGGCTTCAAATCGCACTTCTCTCATCGGCTGGGTTCAGACCCCAAAGACAAAGATGAAGACAAAGGCAAAGACAAAGAAGAAGAACTGGTGCCTTTTTTCCTGCCAGCACCAAGTCCTGTGTGACCTCACCATCCATGCGGAGAGGAGGCTCATCAGACCTACAGAGATTCCTGCCTTCGCCGATCAACATCTTCCTCCTGCTGCAGCACCTTCTTCATCATCAAGCCAGGTCTGGGGTTCGAAACACCAAACTCCGTCCGTCTCTCTCAAAGGTTCTCTTTTTTAGTTCTTAGTATCAGCAGTAGGGAAAGACAGACTAGATGATTGATTTTACTTATTTGATTATTTCTGCTACTGAATTAAGCTGTACTGACCCTTGCAAAAATGCCTTATTAATAAAATATTTAGCATAAAGAAAATCTAAAAGATGTTGTGGACATTCAGTTAATGAGTCACCTTAAAGTTCTTTGATGGTTGTAAAATAGCTATGATGTTTGATTCTGGAGAGGAAAAAGTTTAAAATGTTTTTAGGTTGCTGGTAGCCCAAATTTAAAACGTCATCCTTGGGACTCGCCCGAGTCACTAAAACCTACCTGGTTCAATAACAAATGCAAGTTGTAAAATAGAGAACGAGCGACCGTTAACAGGTGTGCTCTGTGAAACTAGTTGGCTGTAGGCTGCTCAGTCTGGCTAATTCACAGGGGGAAGAAGGGTGGGACACCTGGATGTAGGCCGTCAGAAAACCAGGCGAATCGTTTCTCGAAACCAGCTTAAACAGAGTTTACTTCAGTTCTGGACAGGGTAAATCCCGGCAGATTTAGGAAACTCAATTAACCCGTTAGAAGGAGAGCTGGTAGCACATCTCCCCTCTCAGAAGAGGAAGTAGAGAGTGAGACAGTAGAGACAGAAAGGAGGGGGGGGGTGTTGCGCAACAACAGCACACACACACATACCTGTGTGTGGGCGTGTGTGTGTGTGTACATATATACACATACATACTTTTAAGTACAATTCAACAACCTGGATGTCCATGTGACAATATTTTATTAACATTTATTTAAAAAAAAACAAAACAACTACTGTATTGTTTTTACCTCTAAAATATATATTTCTCAAATATCAATTGTTACAGCTAATCGTGGATCCATTTAAGTAAATTTAAAGCAAGTACACTCTGCGGTCGGAGTCCCGTTCGGAAGTGCGGTCGGAAATGCCCCGAACGGGACTCCGACCGCAGAGTGTACTTGCTTTAAATTTACTTAAATGGATCCACGATTAGCTGTAACAATTGATATTTGAGAAATATATATTTTAGAGGTAAAAACAATACAGTAGGGTTTTTTTTATTTGAAATAAAGGTCGGAGCCGTGGTCTGAGATGCGGGGAGCCGCGTTCGGAAATTCGGATCAACTGACAAAACAGTTGGATTTTTATTTTGCAGATTTTGGTTCAGCTGCTAAATAAAAGCTGGAGAGTTTATATTTTGGAAACCAGTGTAGAGTCTGAAAACATGTTATATATTTAAAACTCAATAATACATCCAGGCTGAAGCCTTTGTGCTATGAGTGACCTACACATTCAACAGACTCAGGCTGCCATATACAGATAAACACCACAGCTGGGAGGCCCAACATATACAAACAGTGGTGCCAAAGCACGTTGACACGTGGCAAGAGGAAGATGAAATCGAACCTACGCCCTTCCTATTACAAGACAACAACGCTACTCTCAGAATCTTGACTTTTGGATCCCACAGAGGAATGTTATTGACAACCTCAAAATATACTTCAGTTTTTCTGATTCAGCTCAATTCTTCCTCTAAAACCAGGTTCTGAGTCTCTGATGTCAGCAATTATAAATCACTGCAATTAGTAAACATGATTTGATTTTAAAATAATTGGACATAATTTATTCTCCTTGTTAATTTATCATTTCTCTTTCATACATTTTATTCATTGTTAGCTTTCAGTGCCTGCGATGGACTGGTGACCTGTCCAGGGTGAACCCCGCCTCTCGTCTGATGACAGCTGGAGCTGGGCCCCACCGGCCCCCCTCACCACCCTGCAGGGATCAATGTGTTCAGATCATGGATGGAAAGATTTTATGGTAGATTGTCTCCCTTAAGACCTCACTGAAAACAGCTTCATAGTTGATGCCTCAACATCAACTGATTCTATGATATTGCTGACTATTTTTTCTACTTCTAACATAAACAGGTAAAGAAGTAACCTAGAAATGTTTCCCCACCCCAGGCATCCGGTCCCAATCATCATCGGTTCCGATGATGTCACATGCATAGCGAGTCCGCTACGTCTTAAAATTGTAAGTCAGACTTTTTTCTTTGCCATTTGTCTGTACTCTTTAAAATACAAGTGTTCTTTTTTTGTAGGTTCCTGTAAAGTGCAGTGAATGGGAATGTTCTGCCGTTGATCCTCACTGTTCTTAGGAAGGAGAAATGTCAGTATGTTTGCAATAATACTGGAATACTGTGATATTAAATTAAAACAATACTCTGTCCTTGGTTAAATATTTTTCACATTTCCTCTAAAGTGTACCTATTGTTTCATTGTACTAATTTTCATAAGCATGTTGTCTGCAAATTTTGAATGCATTGACAATTTGTACAATTCTGTACAAGTACATATTGGCAATGTACTCTTGAAAAATGTAAATGTATTTAAAATAAAATGTGATTTGTTATGCATGCCTGCATCCAACTCTATGACCATTCGTGACGCCAACATTCACCATCCGACCCGATGGAACTGGAGAGGTTCTGAAGGAGGAGTGGCAGAGGATCCCCAAATCCAGCTGTGAAAAACCAGTTGCATCATTTCCAAGAAGACTCATGGCTGTACAAGCTAAAAAGGGGTTTCTACTGAGCAAAAGGTCTGAATACTTATGACCATGTGATGTTTCAGTTTTTCTTTTTTTTTTTATAAATTTACAAAGCTTTCTACAATTCTGTATGTTTTCTGTCAAGAGGGGATGCTGAGTATACATTAATGAGAAATAATATGAACTTTTCTGAGATTAGCAAATGGCTGCAATGAAACAGAGTGAGAAATTTAAAGGGGTATGAATACGTTTCATTCATTAATTCACCAGGGACTTTGATTTTGCTCATTAAAACAAAATCAGAGTAAAGGAAAAACATGGATATTTGAAATGTCCGTGATTGTATTCAGTGACTCAAATATAAAATACATAAAACAGCTTTCCTAGCAAGTTGGCAAACAGCTGTGGAAATTATTGCTGTGATTCAACCAACAATTTTCTGATTTTCTAATGAGCAAACATTTAAAACCAGAAAGACTCGGAAATGGAGCGATGGTCAGAAAGAGGTCAAGTTTTCCATATTAAAGAAAGTCCATAAAGTAACGCATTTGATCCACAATGTCTGATTCAATCTGGATTTTCTACTGATAAAAGCCCAGAGAAATCCTCTCTGATCAATAAATTATTGACTTCATATTGAAATATTTTCCATCCACCAATCAGGAACCCAGATATCTCAGCCGGGCCACAAACACTCAGAACCTACTGGTACCAGTTTGACTCCACTATGAAACTGGGAGCAAACTCAGCTTGTTGTCTGGGTTACAGATGAAAACTCAGAGAAAATCAGAGTTCCTGATTGAAACCAGGTGCTGCAGCTCTGCATCATAACCAGAACCAGAACCAGAACCAGGCCCAGTTCTGGTTCTGTCCAGCAGCTCAAAGAGAGAAAACCCAGTCAGGACTGGAAACCAGAAGAATGTGGAGTTAAAACTCACCTGATCAGATCTTTGCTTCTCCTTCTGTTCACACAAACCGAGTCGGAACGAACTGGACCCGATTCTCCAGAACTTGAACCGGACCCACCTGTGGCTCCGCCCCCTCTCACAGCAGAGGTGTGTTGCTAATGAGAAGAATCCTGTCTGATCATCACTACCAGGAAATAAATGGAAAATAACAACCAGTTCACATTTCAGTTTATAGCTTATTTATGTTTAAACATTTCAAGATTTTTTTTCCATTACTATTTCATTAAATTAATAAAGATTTTCAAGTTGATCAGATTCAGTTTTATCTATAAAGACTTTTATAAAATAGCCAAAGCTGCACCAAGTTTCTGCTCAGCAACACAATAAACCACTAATAACAGTTTCTGCTTGTTCTAATCCTCAGCGCTCACGTAGCAGAGCTCACTTCCTCTGACTCCCCAGAGGATCCATCACTCTGCGTCTCTGAGGTCTGAGTCCGGGTCCAGAAAATTATCTTTACACCCGTCTGGCCCCCCGGCACTGCAGAACAGGACATTACCTGTCCAGATCGCTACAAAAACCTTTTACAAAAAAACAGAAATATAAAATACAGCGGACCTAATTCAAACCTCAGACTGAAGAACTTTTGGCCTCCAACTCGCTTAAACTTAAACATTTAAACTCTTTTAAACACCAGATCTCTCTGTGCTAAAGCTCTATTAATTAATGATTTCATCACTGAGCATAATATCAATGTTATGTTTCTGACAGAAACATGGTTGAATGACAATAACGAACCGATCGTACCTCCTAACTACAATTTCTTAAGTGAGAATAGAAAACATAAAAAAGGAGGAGGTGTGGCCTCAATATTTAAGAATATACCATACCATACCAACTTTATTTATGAAGCACTTTATACACCGACAGGACCAAAGTGCTATACACAATCATAAAATACAATGCGATTATAAAATAGAAAAGATTGAAACATAAAATACATATAAAACAAAGTGAAACCTCTCAGATTGTGCCAAAAGCCAAAGAAAAAAGATCCTAAAACCAGGAAGACAGAGCACATAACACCAGTTTTATAGTCCCTCCACTGGCTCCCTGTAGCTCAAAGAATAGACTTTAAAATACCGTTGTTAGTTTACAAATCACTGAACGGCTCAATACATTAAAGATCCGCTGTTGTCGTATCAACCTTCCAGACCTCTCAGGTCTTCCGGTTCTGGTCTGCTCTGCATCCCCAGAACCAGAACCAAACGAGGAGAAGCAGCTTTCAGCATCTATTCACCACAAATTTGGAACAAACTTCCAGAAAACTGTAAAACAGCTGAAACACTGACTTCCTTTAAATCTCCACTAAAAACCCACTTGTTTAGGATTGTAACGAGTAACTCAATTAAGACCTGAACATAACGTTTATTCATCCAGATCCCCTCAAATCATTTACAAATTACAACTTGCACATTTACATTCTACTCTCTGTACTCCAACACAATCAACAGCTTTTAAATACAGAAAATGATGACAAAAAAAATACATTTTCTGTCACTGCTATCCGTTCTAGTCTCAATAGAAATGAACAGCTGCACATTATTTCGCTGGCAAACATGTCAAAAACTATTCTTCACGCACCAACATCCCATAATATATCCCTCAGGCGGGTTTGGACGCAGCGGTCAGCTTCTTCCGGCGCAACATCCACTCCGAGGGCCTTCAGGACGTCCACCACCGCTGTGGCCCCGCAGGCCGACGCTCCGATCTGCTGGGTCTGCCTCTCCAGAGCCTCCTGGATGGACCACAGCATGGCGGCAGCCGCCTCTTCCTCCTCCTGGTCCTCCGGCTCTGCCTCCATCCGAGCGCTCCACCTGCGGAGAAACGACCGACTTGCTCTAATTTTAAATAAAATTAAGCGGCACTGTTAGTTATAAAGCGAAAACAGCGACACCTACTGTCGTTTCTGTAAAATATTTCAATCCGTTCGGCTTTTGCTCCGTTTCACTTGATATTTTTCTCCACTTTTCGCCAGAATGACAACCACCAGCTGACTACAACAACAATGCTCAGTGAGCATGCGCACTGTACAAGGTAACGTGCTCGCTACTTCTATTCCAAGAGAGAAGAGAAACAGCGCGGCCGCTAGCGCACCCTAGTGGTGTGAGGTCACAACTGCATCCTTACAGAAACATTTTCTACATCCAGGAATACTGATTTTATATTTCATTCATTAATTTAATCCGAGTTATATTTGATCTAAGGGCAGCGTTATAGTTTTGTTCAATAACCCACACAGTAAAAGTGTAAACTTTGTCAATTTTTTTGGTAAATAATGAGATTTTTATGCACACTTACGCTAAAACATTACATAAAAGTCAATTAAAAGTGTAAACCCTGTATAAAAAGTGTCATTTCATGACAACATTTATAAAGAATCCTATGTCCTTTTTACGTGCACCCCTTCAAATAAAGTCTTACCAAATTTACTTCCTTGCAACCACATTGTTTTAAATAATATCACACCCTGGTTCACTTACACCTGCTTAGTTGTTTATGCTGTGGATTAATTTCACATTGTAAATAAAACATCAGCAAAACACTCACCTGATCCAGACGCTGCTCCTCTTCTTCTTCTTTTTTGGCGGTTGGCAAGCAACTTATTGATGTGCATTACCGCCATGAACTGGAATGGAGTGTGGATCGGGATGCTACATATATATTACTCCCAAGCCCCCCCAAAAAAGAAAAAGAAAAGAAACCTTATATCCTATCAATTTCGCTTTCTTAAGATAATTGATTAAATAACAAAAATATACAGACTCTGCTCTGCTGCTGCACGGAGTCTGAACCGGTTCTGATCCAAACCTGACTAGAGCTGACACACCTGAGGCTCCGCCCCCTGACCCAGCTGACAATAAACACCTTTATTTTCATGTTTTCCTTTGTATGAGTTGAGCTGTAAAACTTTAGGTCACATTTGAACTTTTTCAGGTTTTTCTCAGTTTTCTGCTCATTTCCAACCAACATTTTATTGCAGGAAATCATTTCAGGAAGGAACCAGAAGATTCAGGAGTCTGGGAGATGTGACTGTAACCGACCTGGACACTGAGGCCCCAGAGCGCCCCCTGCAGGATCTGCTGCACCATTAACCAGACAGAAATGGCAGTTTTATACAAGTTATTATTCTAATTCAATAGCTGATTTAATTAAACAAGTTTTGATTGAAAAGATTCTCATCTGTTTTATTAAAAAAAAACATCTTCAGTCTGAATACTGCAAAAAATAAACTGCTGGCTAAATTAGTAGCTTAAAGCTGAAATCAACTTGAGATGTTTCTGCTTTTACTAATTTAAGCTGTGAAACTAAATGTGAAAACTTATAATACAGCAAAAATGGCATGGAGGATTAACATGAAGGTTTAGTTATTATATGTGTACACAGTCAGCTGCATAAAAAATACACAAAGATTCTTTAAAAACTTTATTTGGTCGTTAAACATCCAGCAACCCACATTGCATTAGAAGAATTATGAAAATCAAACATGAACCAATCAGCACATTATCCCAAAACAAAAAGAACTGCTCTTCGGGGCCCCTGGTGGACGCGGTAGGTACCGCACGCTTCGCAAGTTTAAACCTTAAAGTTTGAACTCGGCATGGGAAGGGACGAGATTCTCACGGTACAACCTTGAATATCACATTTTTACAAAAACGAATCTTTAAGAATATCTCGGCAGGTAAGCGTTTCTCGGCAAAACACATGCCCAAGGCATAAAAAACTAAGCCTAAAGGCCAATAACACACAATTTCACTATGAAGTGATTTGTTTTCACAATATATACAGTATTTGATAATGTATGTAGAAATTATTTTATTGATAAAAAGAAAAAAAAAAAAGAATTGCTCTTCGGCGCCCCTGGTGGCCACGGTAGGTACTGCATGCACCGCAAGGTTTAAGCCTTAAAGTTTAAACCTTGAATATCACATTTTTACAAAAATGAATCTTTAAGAATATCTCGGCAGGTAAGCGTTTCTCGGCACAACACATGCCCAAGGCATAAAAAACTAAGCCTAAAGGCCAATAACAGGCACCTTGGTGGAGCTGATTTTTATTCATTTTTTGTAACAATTCCTGTCATATCAAAAACACACAATTTCACTATGAAGTGATTTGTGCTCACAATATATACAGTATTTGATAATGTATGTAGAAATTATTTTATCGATAAGAAAAAAAAAAAAAATTGCTCTTCGGCGCCCCTGGTGGCCACGGTAGGTACTGCATGTGAAAGTTTAAACCTTAAAGTTTAAACCTTAAAGTTTAAACCTTAAAGTTTAAACCTTAAAGTTTAAACCTTAAAGTTTAAACCTTAAAGTTTAAACCTTAAAGTTTAAACCTTAAAGTTTAAACCTTAAAGTTTAAACCTTAAAGTTTAAACCTTAAAGTTTAAACCTTAAAGTTTAAACCTTAAAGTTTAAACCTTAAAGTTTAAACCTTAAAGTTTAAACCTTAAAGTTTAAACCTTAAAGTTTAAACCTTAAAGTTTAAACCTTAAAGTTTAAACCTTAAAGTTTAAACCTTAAAGTTTAAACCTTAAAGTTTAAACCTTAAAGTTTAAACCTTAAAGTTTAAACCTTAAAGTTTAAACCTTAAAGTTTAAACCTTAAAGTTTAAACCTTAAAGTTTAAACCTTAAAGTTTAAACCTTAAAGTTTAAACCTTAAAGTTTAAACCTTAAAGTTTAAACCTTAAAGTTTAAACCTTAAAGTTTAAACCTTAAAGTTTAAACCTTAAAGTTTAAACCTTAAAGTTTAAACCTTAAAGTTTAAACCTTAAAGTTTAACCTTAAAGTTTAAACCTTAAAGTTTAAACCTTAAAGTTTAAACCTTAAAGTTTAAACCTTAAAGTTTAAACCTTAAAGTTTAAACCTTAAAGTTTAAACCTTAAAGTTTAAACCTTAAAGTTTAAACCTTAAAGTTTAAACCTTAAAGTTTAAACCTTAAAGTTTAAACCTTAAAGTTTAAACCTTAAAGTTTAAACCTTAAAGTTTAAACCTTAAAGTTTAAACCTTAAAGTTTAAACCTTAAAGTTTAAACCTTAAAGTTTAAACCTTAAAGTTTAAACCTTAAAGTTTAAACCTTAAAGTTTAAACCTTAAAGTTTAAACCTTAAAGTTTAAACCTTAAAGTTTAAACCTTAAAGTTTAAACCTTAAAGTTTAAACCTTAAAGTTTAAACCTTAAAGTTTAAACCTTAAAGTTTAAACCTTAAAGTTTAAACCTTAAAGTTTAAACCTTAAAGTTTAAACCTTAAAGTTTAAACCTTAAAGTTTAAACCTTAAAGTTTAAACCTTAAAGTTTAAACCTTAAAGTTTAAACCTTAAAGTTTAAACCTTAAAGTTTAAACCTTAAAGTTTAAACCTTAAAGTTTAAACCTTAAAGTTTAAACCTTAAAGTTTAAACCTTAAAGTTTAAACCTTAAAGTTTAAACCTTAAAGTTTAAACCTTAAAGTTTAAACCTTAAAGTTTAAACCTTAAAGTTTAAACCTTAAAGTTTAAACCTTAAAGTTTAAACCTTAAAGTTTAAACCTTAAAGTTTAAACCTTAAAGTTTAAACCTTAAAGTTTAAACCTTAAAGTTTAAACCTTAAAGTTTAAACCTTAAAGTTTAAACCTTAAAGTTTAAACCTTAAAGTTTAAACCTTAAAGTTTAAACCTTAAAGTTTAAACCTTAAAGTTTAAACCTTAAAGTTTAAACCTTAAAGTTTAAACCTTAAAGTTTAAACCTTAAAGTTTAAACCTTAAAGTTTAAACCTTAAAGTTTAAACCTTAAAGTTTAAACCTTAAAGTTTAAACCTTAAAGTTTAAACCTTAAAGTTTAAACCTTAAAGTTTAAACCTTAAAGTTTAAACCTTAAAGTTTAAACCTTAAAGTTTAAACCTTAAAGTTTAAACCTTAAAGTTTAAACCTTAAAGTTTAAACCTTAAAGTTTAAACCTTAAAGTTTAAACCTTAAAGTTTAAACCTTAAAGTTTAAACCTTAAAGTTTAAACCTTAAAGTTTAAACCTTAAAGTTTAAACCTTAAAGTTTAAACCTTAAAGTTTAAACCTTAAAGTTTAAACCTTAAAGTTTAAACCTTAAAGTTTAAACCTTAAAGTTTAAACCTTAAAGTTTAAACCTTAAAGTTTAAACCTTAAAGTTTAAACCTTAAAGTTTAAACCTTAAAGTTTAAACCTTAAAGTTTAAACCTTAAAGTTTAAACCTTAAAGTTTAAACCTTAAAGTTTAAACCTTAAAGTTTAAACCTTAAAGTTTAAACCTTAAAGTTTAAACCTTAAAGTTTAAACCTTAAAGTTTAAACCTTAAAGTTTAAACCTTAAAGTTTAAACCTTAAAGTTTAAACCTTAAAGTTTAAACCTTAAAGTTTAAACCTTAAAGTTTAAACCTTAAAGTTTAAACCTTAAAGTTTAAACCTTAAAGTTTAAACCTTAAAGTTTAAACCTTAAAGTTTAAACCTTAAAGTTTAAACCTTAAAGTTTAAACCTTAAAGTTTAAACCTTAAAGTTTAAACCTTAAAGTTTAAACCTTAAAGTTTAAACCTTAAAGTTTAAACCTTAAAGTTTAAACCTTAAAGTTTAAACCTTAAAGTTTAAACCTTAAAGTTTAAACCTTAAAGTTTAAACCTTAAAGTTTAAACCTTAAAGTTTAAACCTTAAAGTTTAAACCTTAAAGTTTAAACCTTAAAGTTTAAACCTTAAAGTTTAAACCTTAAAGTTTAAACCTTAAAGTTTAAACCTTAAAGTTTAAACCTTAAAGTTTAAACCTTAAAGTTTAAACCTTAAAGTTTAAACCTTAAAGTTTAAACCTTAAAGTTTAAACCTTAAAGTTTAAACCTTAAAGTTTAAACCTTAAAGTTTAAACCTTAAAGTTTAAACCTTAAAGTTTAAACCTTAAAGTTTAAACCTTAAAGTTTAAACCTTAAAGTTTAAACCTTAAAGTTTAAACCTTAAAGTTTAAACCTTAAAGTTTAAACCTTAAAGTTTAAACCTTAAAGTTTAAACCTTAAAGTTTAAACCTTAAAGTTTAAACCTTAAAGTTTAAACCTTAAAGTTTAAACCTTAAAGTTTAAACCTTAAAGTTTAAACCTTAAAGTTTAAACCTTAAAGTTTAAACCTTAAAGTTTAAACCTTAAAGTTTAAACCTTAAAGTTTAAACCTTAAAGTTTAAACCTTAAAGTTTAAACCTTAAAGTTTAAACCTTAAAGTTTAAACCTTAAAGTTTAAACCTTAAAGTTTAAACCTTAAAGTTTAAACCTTAAAGTTTAAACCTTAAAGTTTAAACCTTAAAGTTTAAACCTTAAAGTTTAAACCTTAAAGTTTAAACCTTAAAGTTTAAACCTTAAAGTTTAAACCTTAAAGTTTAAACCTTAAAGTTTAAACCTTAAAGTTTAAACCTTAAAGTTTAAACCTTAAAGTTTAAACCTTAAAGTTTAAACCTTAAAGTTTAAACCTTAAAGTTTAAACCTTAAAGTTTAAACCTTAAAGTTTAAACCTTAAAGTTTAAACCTTAAAGTTTAAACCTTAAAGTTTAAACCTTAAAGTTTAAACCTTAAAGTTTAAACCTTAAAGTTTAAACCTTAAAGTTTAAACCTTAAAGTTTAAACCTTAAAGTTTAAACCTTAAAGTTTAAACCTTAAAGTTTAAACCTTAAAGTTTAAACCTTAAAGTTTAAACCTTAAAGTTTAAACCTTAAAGTTTAAACCTTAAAGTTTAAACCTTAAAGTTTAAACCTTAAAGTTTAAACCTTAAAGTTTAAACCTTAAAGTTTAAACCTTAAAGTTTAAACCTTAAAGTTTAAACCTTAAAGTTTAAACCTTAAAGTTTAAACCTTAAAGTTTAAACCTTAAAGTTTAAACCTTAAAGTTTAAACCTTAAAGTTTAAACCTTAAAGTTTAAACCTTAAAGTTTAAACCTTAAAGTTTAAACCTTAAAGTTTAAACCTTAAAGTTTAAACCTTAAAGTTTAAACCTTAAAGTTTAAACCTTAAAGTTTAAACCTTAAAGTTTAAACCTTAAAGTTTAAACCTTAAAGTTTAAACCTTAAAGTTTAAACCTTAAAGTTTAAACCTTAAAGTTTAAACCTTAAAGTTTAAACCTTAAAGTTTAAACCTTAAAGTTTAAACCTTAAAGTTTAAACCTTAAAGTTTAAACCTTAAAGTTTAAACCTTAAAGTTTAAACCTTAAAGTTTAAACCTTAAAGTTTAAACCTTAAAGTTTAAACCTTAAAGTTTAAACCTTAAAGTTTAAACCTTAAAGTTTAAACCTTAAAGTTTAAACCTTAAAGTTTAAACCTTAAAGTTTAAACCTTAAAGTTTAAACCTTAAAGTTTAAACCTTAAAGTTTAAACCTTAAAGTTTAAACCTTAAAGTTTAAACCTTAAAGTTTAAACCTTAAAGTTTAAACCTTAAAGTTTAAACCTTAAAGTTTAAACCTTAAAGTTTAAACCTTAAAGTTTAAACCTTAAAGTTTAAACCTTAAAGTTTAAACCTTAAAGTTTAAACCTTAAAGTTTAAACCTTAAAGTTTAAACCTTAAAGTTTAAACCTTAAAGTTTAAACCTTAAAGTTTAAACCTTAAAGTTTAAACCTTAAAGTTTAAACCTTAAAGTTTAAACCTTAAAGTTTAAACCTTAAAGTTTAAACCTTAAAGTTTAAACCTTAAAGTTTAAACCTTAAAGTTTAAACCTTAAAGTTTAAACCTTAAAGTTTAAACCTTAAAGTTTAAACCTTAAAGTTTAAACCTTAAAGTTTAAACCTTAAAGTTTAAACCTTAAAGTTTAAACCTTAAAGTTTAAACCTTAAAGTTTAAACCTTAAAGTTTAAACCTTAAAGTTTAAACCTTAAAGTTTAAACCTTAAAGTTTAAACCTTAAAGTTTAAACCTTAAAGTTTAAACCTTAAAGTTTAAACCTTAAAGTTTAAACCTTAAAGTTTAAACCTTAAAGTTTAAACCTTAAAGTTTAAACCTTAAAGTTTAAACCTTAAACCTTAAAGTTAAACCTTAAAGTTTAAACCTTAAAGTTTAAACCTTAAAGTTTAAACCTTAAAGTTTAAACCTTAAAGTTTAACCTTAAAGTTTAAACCTTAAAGTTTAAACCTTAAAGTTTAAACCTTAAAGTTTAAACCTTAAAGTTTAAACCTTAAAGTTTAAACCTTAAAGTTTAAACCTTAAAGTTTAAACCTTAAAGTTTAACCTTAAAGTTTAAACCTTAAAGTTTAAACCTTAAAGTTTAAACCTTAAAGTTTAAACCTTAAAGTTTAAACCTTAAGTTTAAACCTTAAAGTTTAAACCTTAAAGTTTAAACCTTAAAGTTTAAACCTTAAAGTTTAAACCTTAAAGTTTAAACCTTAAAGTTTAAACCTTAAAGTTTAAACCTTAAAGTTTAAACCTTAAAGTTTAAACCTTAAAGTTTAAACCTTAAAGTTTAAACCTTAAAGTTTAAACCTTAAAGTTTAAACCTTAAGTTTAAACCTTAAAGTTTAAACCTTAAAGTTCTAAACTTAAAGTTTAAACCTTAAAGTTTAAACCTTAAAGTTTAAACCTTAAAGTAAACCTTAAAGTTTAAACTTAAAGTTTAAACCTTAAAGTTTAAACCTTAAAGTTTAAACCTTAACGTTTAAACCTTAAAGTTTAAACCTTAAAGTTTAAACCTTAAAGTTTAAACCTTAAAGTTTAAACCTAAAGTTAGGTTTTTGCACAGCAGTTACTATTCCTAAAAAATAGTAAAGTACATTTATATTTTTCAGCATTGAAGGGTTTAAATGTGCACACTTGTTAAAACTACAAGATATTCACTTTAAGAAAAGTTGTATGAAACCTATACTCCAATTTTCTCACCACCATGAGCTCACATTTTAGAAACTGTACTTAAGGGCCATGTACAAATATATGTGGAACGTAACCTCCTATCACCCGGCATCCACATGAGGTCATTTTACTGCCAACATGTTAGTTGTAGACTAGAAAACATTACAGGGGACAGCCAAAATGGGTGATTGCAGAAGCCAAAGTTCCCATGGAAGCATCTGATCCAAACAGTATTCTGGTAAAAAAAAAAAAAAAAAGGTAGTGGCACAGGGTTAGCATGCCACTACTTGCATAATTACCTAACCCTGCAAGAAGACACCTCACAAAGACGTCAAACTGAAATAAGTGACCATCTCACAACCCAGTATTGTCCATATATACAACTCCAAGATGGGTGTAATTGACCTTATGAGTTGCTACCACACAAGTGGCAAAAAATGGAAATTGAGGGTACTAATTAAGGATCTTGCTATAGCCAATAGCTGGCTGTTGTACTGCAAAGACCAATGTGTGACACACAAAGAAGAGCATCATGCTTTTCTGCATGGAAGCTGCCAAAATGGTCTTGGGCCTCACATGGGCTTGTGAGGCTATAGAAGATTGGACTGCATTCAAGACTCCCGAGTCACCTTTCCCACGTGCTATCCGTTAACACTGCAAGGTTAACATGCAGCATGCTCTGCATTGATTGATTCTCTGCTGGTCTGGTTTGTGTAGAGTACTGGGAGTCTGCTTGGTGGGGCACCGACTCACCTTTATCAAGCTAGCCAAAATGAACTGCGCACCAGATTGGTATGGCTCCCCGTGTCATAACGCTAACCAGGAGGATGAGCATTAGCAGTCATACCAAGTCATCATCACCCAGCCATTGTCCCAAGGAAGAAGAACCTGGACCAGCTGCTGCTTTCCAGATCTCTAGACACTTGCTGGGGTTCAAACCATCATCCCTGAAACGAAACCAAAGAGCCATTCTAGTGCCATCATACACCGCAAGACCTCTAGAATGCTCCGTTGTAACTCCATGACCACATTAATAGGTAAGGGTACTTACCCAAAGCAGCCAGCAGGTGGTTTTTCTTTTTCAAGCTCGCAGCAGGCAACAGTTCAACAATAAACACCCTATTCTGACTCATGGTGCTGATTTTCTACAAGTTTCCAAATTCATTCTAAGTCATCTAGTTTGATAGAGGAGTTCATTTTGATGAAAACAGTATATGGTTTGTTAGGGGTTGCAGCAAAAACAGCTGAACTAGAAGCTAAAATATGAAGCCCCACCATGCAATGCATTCTGGGTTTTTTAAAGTCCATTTCTGATGTTCAGAACCGTGATAATACACATTTCTGGCACCTAGCAGGAGCTCAACAATGAAATCAGAAGCTGAGCTGTGATTTCTGTCTTCAAAACAGAGTTTGAAGACAAATAAAACAAAATAAAACTTGGTTAAAATATCAGACTTTTAAAACCAAATTCAAGCCCCTTCAGAGAAGCATTAAGATAAAACTCCATCATCCAACAGTTATCACTGAGATGACTTTTTAAAGCTGAGCTGAGTTCATTCCAATAACATGAGTTTATTGGAATGAACTCATGTTTATTCCAATAAACATGAATGAACATGAGTTCATCTGTTCCTTTTTACTCCTTAAAAAGTAAAAGGAGAGAAAATCTGTTTAAACATATTTACTTTTAAGGCCAATTCCTGGTGAGCCGAGCAGCATTGAGGCAAAACTCCTTCATTCAACAGAAACTCAGACGAGGTTTTAAAGCTCAGCTGATTTATTTAAAAGATTGAGCTAAAAAAGCAAATCAAAATGTAGTGAAACCTGGTTGAGGTAAGAGGCCACTGAAGTTAGGGTTAAGTCCCAGCGCGATAAGACGTTCCTAGCCAGACTTTGACTAGGTCGAAAAATGAACGGGAGTCTATGGCAGCTACATGAAAGGAATGGGCTAGGACCACCAAACATGGCGGGGACCTGCAGAGGGTTGGAGGGAGAATACGAATCAAGTTTGGTCAAATGAGCACTTCTTTTTGTACTTCACCAATTTTCCATTCTGTGCTCCACCCAGGTCCGTTTAACAGTTTCAGGACCTGACCAGCACCCCTCAGCATCATTTGCTTGAGAAATAATGAGATTTGGAACCTATTGGAACTTCTTCATCGTGCTTGAACAACCAGAGACTGTCAGGATCTGCGGCTTCAGCAGTTCCTCTGGTTTCCTTCTAGGTGGCGTTCGAGAGCTCGCCCGCGTATTCACACACCCTCTCCACAGGTGTGTTTCGGCACACCTGTGGATCATCAGCGGGAGCATATTAGGAGCGGGTTCCCGGCACTTCGTCGCCAGAGTGTTGTCGCCTTTGTGGTACATCTGGTCCTGAGATCTCTAGAAAGATATCCAGTCTGTTTCGCACGCTTACCTGTCCTGTACCTTTCTGTGATTCCTAGGCTCCCTGTTGTCTGGACACTCCATGCGAAGTACGGGATTTGCAGTTCCATCCGCTGAGCTCCCTGACGAGTTACGCCCACCTACCAGCTGTTCGATCACACCGGTCCGCTCCTGATCAGACGCTCCTGCATTACACACCAATTGTCTTTTGTAAATAAATCTTTAATCTGATCTCCTGAGAGAGTCTTTGCATGTGGGTTCGGAGAGTTCAAAACAACATGACAGAGACCAGATGAAGAACCAGACAGGTCCAACTGATGACTTTAGGAGCAACTGTCGTGGCCATTTATGCTAAGGTTTTGTAGTTTATCATTTCTACCAATTTTGTTTTGTTCTTTGGGTAGTTGGAATATATTTAAGTTAATTTAGAATCAAAATTTGTCATTAATTTTTATATTTGGAATTGTTTAATTTACGTTGTTAATTGTTAGACCCTCCCACCAATTTAAGTAATTAATTAAGAACACACCGGGTGCTGGGTGGATTGTTTGGTGGATGTCTGGTGTGGACGGGAGGTTTGGTAGAATGATTTTTTTTTTTTGAACACTTGTTTACACCTTCAAACATTAAATTGAGATTATTTTTCATTTCAACTAAGTTACAAGACCTTTATTTCTACTTTTGCAATAAATGAATCGAGTCAAAGTGCGTACAAATCCCAAACCGCCTGTTACCACCCACAGCCTTTATTGGAGTTTTTATTTTTTGCTTTTTTGGAACGAAAGGCTGCGACAAGCAACTTTATTTCAGATGTATGGTGCATCAGAACCAACTCCTCCTGGTACCAGGTAACAACTGAGCCGGGCCGGGTGGGATCACAGCTTTCATGGTTGCACAGAAAGAAGGAAAGAAAAGGAATATTTAATAGCTGAAGCAAAAAGAGCAACAGCTCTTTAAACCTTAAAGTTTAAACTAAGGGTACCTAGGTTGAGGGAGAGACTCTCCTCTCAGGCAAAAAGTGTGAGAAGAAGACGCAGAATGTACAAGACAAGTTTATTTATTATATGTGTACACAATCAGCTGCATAAAAAATACACAAAGATTTTTTAAAAACTTTATTTGGTCGTTAAACACCCAGCAACCCACATTACATTAGAAGAATTATGAAAATCAAACATGAACCAATCAGCACATTATCCCAGTGATTCTCTGAGGTTTGAATAAATCAGTAAAATCACAGTAAAGAGCCCGAAGTTCTCTAGAAAACTCAAAACATGAAATATGGAGTTAAAAAAGTAAAAACCAAAACAAACTGAGAGAAATTAAAGCTGAGAATCAATGATGACGTAAAACTTCAAGATTTAGCTTTTACAATGAACATAAAATATATAAAATCTTTATTTTCCAGGTTCCACATGTTTCTGAAAACTGCTCTAAGATCAGAGTTTCTGTAGGACATCCAGTTCTAAACTGGTTAAACTGGTTTCTCTGATGGAAGCTGAAGTTTCGCTGCAGTTTCCAGTGAAGCATCTTTTTATCTGTGGAGCTTTGAGGAACATTTTCATGTCAGCAGAAGGACGAAGCAGCAGAGAAAAGAGGTTTGAAGTGTCTTTCATGGCTTCAAAGCTGAACTGAAAATGATTCCCATGTTTCCATTCTCAGACCATTTCTGGTTCCAGGATGAAAATGAATCAGAGAGAAAAAAGATCAACTTTCCAGTTGAATCCAGTTCAGATCAAAACTCCACGAAGCCTCTAAATGGAGCCCAGTTTGAATTGGATCTTTATTGATCCAAAGAGACAAACAATAAATGACAGACACGAGAAAATAAACGGGAGGAAAACCTTGGAGGTCAGAGGTCATCATCATGATCCAGTCAGAGTCTCTTTAGACTCAAACTGCTGCAGCTTCAACCTCTGAGGATCAGCAGGACACTGAGACCATTCTCTACTTCACAGAGATCAGAACCTGCAGAGAGAAGAAGGAAGGAGAGAGCAGATCAGTGAGTGTTTCCAGCCTCTCTCCAGCAGCAGTCAGTGACGCAGCACATCCAGTAGATGGTTTCCAGGCTGCAGTCAGACTGATCTCAGAGCTGTGACCAGGATGAACCCGATCAGTTGTTTCCTGTTGAGCTGAGAGAGCAAACAGATCTGAGATCAGATCTGCTGCTGCCACAGTTTGATGGATGAGGACCACTGTCTCTAGACATGTTGGACGGCTGGAGTCCAGCTGGACTTCCTGGAGACATGGACACAGCAACAACACTCATCTTCACACCAACACAAACGCAGGAACACAGCAAGCTGCTGCTCCTCTGATTGGCTGATTGCTGTCTCTGTGTCCAATCAGGAAGCCTGAACCATTCTCCTCCCACTGAGAAGCTGCAGCTTTAAGAGAGTTTGTAGAAATCTGCTGTCAGAGTTTGTTGGTTCTGATCAGGAGGAAACCAGAACCACAGCTCCATGAAGCCAGCAGCTTGGTTCTGAAGGAGAACCGGGCCACACACACACGCACACACACACATACACCTGTGTGTGGGCGTGTGTGTGTGTGTACATATATACACATACATACTTTTAAGTACAATTCAACAACCTGGATGTCCATGTGACAATATTTTATTAACATTTATTTAAAAAAAACAAAACAACTACTGTATTGTTTTTACCTCTAAAATATATATTTCTCAAATATCAATTGTTACAGCTAATCGTGGATCCATTTAAGTAAATTTAAAGCAAGTACACTCTGCGGTCGGAGTCCCGTTCGGAAGTGCGGTCGGAAATGCCCCGAACGGGACTCCGACCGCAGAGTGTACTTGCTTTAAATTTACTTAAATGGATCCACGATTAGCTGTAACAATTGATATTTGAGAAATATATATTTTAGAGGTAAAAACAATACAGTAGGGTTTTTTTTATTTGAAATAAAGGTCGGAGCCGTGGTCTGAGATGCGGGGAGCCGCGTTCGGAAATTCGGATCAACTGACAAAACAGTTGGATTTTTATTTTGCAGATTTTGGTTCAGCTGCTAAATAAAAGCTGGAGAGTTTATATTTTGGAAACCAGTGTAGAGTCTGAAAACATGTTATATATTTAAAACTCAATAATACATCCAGGCTGAAGCCTTTGTGCTATGAGTGACCTACACATTCAACAGACTCAGGCTGCCATATACAGATAAACACCACAGCTGGGAGGCCCAACATATACAAACAGTGGTGCCAAAGCACGTTGACACGTGGCAAGAGGAAGATGAAATCGAACCTACGCCCTTCCTATTACAAGACAACAACGCTACTCTCAGAATCTTGACTTTTGGATCCCACAGAGGAATGTTATTGACAACCTCAAAATATACTTCAGTTTTTCTGATTCAGCTCAATTCTTCCTCTAAAACCAGGTTCTGAGTCTCTGATGTCAGCAATTATAAATCACTGCAATTAGTAAACATGATTTGATTTTAAAATAATTGGACATAATTTATTCTCCTTGTTAATTTATCATTTCTCTTTCATACATTTTATTCATTGTTAGCTTTCAGTGCCTGCGATGGACTGGTGACCTGTCCAGGGTGAACCCCGCCTCTCGTCTGATGACAGCTGGAGCTGGGCCCCACCGGCCCCCCTCACCACCCTGCAGGGATCAATGTGTTCAGATCATGGATGGAAAGATTTTATGGTAGATTGTCTCCCTTAAGACCTCACTGAAAACAGCTTCATAGTTGATGCCTCAACATCAACTGATTCTATGATATTGCTGACTATTTTTTCTACTTCTAACATAAACAGGTAAAGAAGTAACCTAGAAATGTTTCCCCACCCCAGGCATCCGGTCCCAATCATCATCGGTTCCGATGATGTCACATGCATAGCGAGTCCGCTACGTCTTAAAATTGTAAGTCAGACTTTTTTCTTTGCCATTTGTCTGTACTCTTTAAAATACAAGTGTTCTTTTTTTGTAGGTTTCTGTAAAGTGCAGTGAATGGGAATGTTCTGCCGTTGATCCTCACTGTTCTTAGGAAGGAGAAATGTCAGTATGTTTGCAATAATACTGGAATACTGTGATATTAAATTAAAACAATACTCTGTCCTTGGTTAAATATTTTTCACATTTCCTCTAAAGTGTACCTATTGTTTCATTGTACTAATTTTCATAAGCATGTTGTCTGCAAATTTTGAATGCATTGACAATTTGTACAATTCTGTACAAGTACATATTGGCAATGTACTCTTGAAAAATGTAAATGTATTTAAAATAAAATGTGATTTGTTATGCATGCCTGCATCCAACTCTATGACCATTCGTGACGCCAACATTCACCATCCGACCCGATGGAACTGGAGAGGTTCTGAAGGAGGAGTGGCAGAGGATCCCCAAATCCAGCTGTGAAAAACCAGTTGCATCATTTCCAAGAAGACTCATGGCTGTACAAGCTAAAAAGGGGTTTCTACTGAGCAAAAGGTCTGAATACTTATGACCATGTGATGTTTCAGTTTTTCTTTTTTTTTTTTATAAATTTACAAAGCTTTCTACAATTCTGTATGTTTTCTGTCAAGAGGGGATGCTGAGTATACATTAATGAGAAATAATATGAACTTTTCTGAGATTAGCAAATGGCTGCAATGAAACAGAGTGAGAAATTTAAAGGGGTATGAATACGTTTCATTCATTAATTCACCAGGGACTTTGATTTTGCTCATTAAAACAAAATCAGAGTAAAGGAAAAACATGGATATTTGAAATGTCCGTGATTGTATTCAGTGACTCAAATATAAAATACATAAAACAGCTTTCCTAGCAAGTTGGCAAACAGCTGTGGAAATTATTGCTGTGATTCAACCAACAATTTTCTGATTTTCTAATGAGCAAACATTTAAAACCAGAAAGACTCGGAAATGGAGCGATGGTCAGAAAGAGGTCAAGTTTTCCATATTAAAGAAAGTCCATAAAGTAACGCATTTGATCCACAATGTCTGATTCAATCTGGATTTTCTACTGATAAAAGCCCAGAGAAATCCTCTCTGATCAATAAATTATTGACTTCATATTGAAATATTTTCCATCCACCAATCAGGAACCCAGATATCTCAGCCGGGCCACAAACACTCAGAACCTACTGGTACCAGTTTGACTCCACTATGAAACTGGGAGCAAACTCAGCTTGTTGTCTGGGTTACAGATGAAAACTCAGAGAAAATCAGAGTTCCTGATTGAAACCAGGTGCTGCAGCTCTGCATCATAACCAGAACCAGAACCAGAACCAGGCCCAGTTCTGGTTCTGTCCAGCAGCTCAAAGAGAGAAAACCCAGTCAGGACTGGAAACCAGAAGAATGTGGAGTTAAAACTCACCTGATCAGATCTTTGCTTCTCCTTCTGTTCACACAAACCGAGTCGGAACGAACTGGACCCGATTCTCCAGAACTTGAACCGGACCCACCTGTGGCTCCGCCCCCTCTCACAGCAGAGGTGTGTTGCTAATGAGAAGAATCCTGTCTGATCATCACTACCAGGAAATAAATGGAAAATAACAACCAGTTCACATTTCAGTTTATAGCTTATTTATGTTTAAACATTTCAAGATTTTTTTTCCATTACTATTTCATTAAATTAATAAAGATTTTCAAGTTGATCAGATTCAGTTTTATCTATAAAGACTTTTATAAAATAGCCAAAGCTGCACCAAGTTTCTGCTCAGCAACACAATAAACCACTAATAACAGTTTCTGCTTGTTCTAATCCTCAGCGCTCACGTAGCAGAGCTCACTTCCTCTGACTCCCCAGAGGATCCATCACTCTGCGTCTCTGAGGTCTGAGTCCGGGTCCAGAAAATTATCTTTACACCCGTCTGGCCCCCCGGCACTGCAGAACAGGACATTACCTGTCCAGATCGCTACAAAAACCTTTTACAAAAAAACAGAAATATAAAATACAGCGGACCTAATTCAAACCTCAGACTGAAGAACTTTTGGCCTCCAACTCGCTTAAACTTAAACATTTAAACTCTTTTAAACACCAGATCTCTCTGTGCTAAAGCTCTATTAATTAATGATTTCATCACTGAGCATAATATCAATGTTATGTTTCTGACAGAAACATGGTTGAATGACAATAACGAACCGATCGTACCTCCTAACTACAATTTCTTAAGTGAGAATAGAAAACATAAAAAAGGAGGAGGTGTGGCCTCAATATTTAAGAATATACCATACCATACCAACTTTATTTATGAAGCACTTTATACACCGACAGGACCAAAGTGCTATACACAATCATAAAATACAATGCGATTATAAAATAGAAAAGATTGAAACATAAAATACATATAAAACAAAGTGAAACCTCTCAGATTGTGCCAAAAGCCAAAGAAAAAAGATCCTAAAACCAGGAAGACAGAGCACATAACACCAGTTTTATAGTCCCTCCACTGGCTCCCTGTAGCTCAAAGAATAGACTTTAAAATACCGTTGTTAGTTTACAAATCACTGAACGGCTCAATACATTAAAGATCCGCTGTTGTCGTATCAACCTTCCAGACCTCTCAGGTCTTCCGGTTCTGGTCTGCTCTGCATCCCCAGAACCAGAACCAAACGAGGAGAAGCAGCTTTCAGCATCTATTCACCACAAATTTGGAACAAACTTCCAGAAAACTGTAAAACAGCTGAAACACTGACTTCCTTTAAATCTCCACTAAAAACCCACTTGTTTAGGATTGTAACGAGTAACTCAATTAAGACCTGAACATAACGTTTATTCATCCAGATCCCCTCAAATCATTTACAAATTACAACTTGCACATTTACATTCTACTCTCTGTACTCCAACACAATCAACAGCTTTTAAATACAGAAAATGATGACAAAAAAAATACATTTTCTGTCACTGCTATCCGTTCTAGTCTCAATAGAAATGAACAGCTGCACATTATTTCGCTGGCAAACATGTCAAAAACTATTCTTCACGCACCAACATCCCATAATATATCCCTCAGGCGGGTTTGGACGCAGCGGTCAGCTTCTTCCGGCGCAACATCCACTCCGAGGGCCTTCAGGACGTCCACCACCGCTGTGGCCCCGCAGGCCGACGCTCCGATCTGCTGGGTCTGCCTCTCCAGAGCCTCCTGGATGGACCACAGCATGGCGGCAGCCGCCTCTTCCTCCTCCTGGTCCTCCGGCTCTGCCTCCATCCGAGCGCTCCACCTGCGGAGAAACGACCGACTTGCTCTAATTTTAAATAAAATTAAGCGGCACTGTTAGTTATAAAGCGAAAACAGCGACACCTACTGTCGTTTCTGTAAAATATTTCAATCCGTTCGGCTTTTGCTCCGTTTCACTTGATATTTTTCTCCACTTTTCGCCAGAATGACAACCACCAGCTGACTACAACAACAATGCTCAGTGAGCATGCGCACTGTACAAGGTAACGTGCTCGCTACTTCTATTCCAAGAGAGAAGAGAAACAGCGCGGCCGCTAGCGCACCCTAGTGGTGTGAGGTCACAACTGCATCCTTACAGAAACATTTTCTACATCCAGGAATACTGATTTTATATTTCATTCATTAATTTAATCCGAGTTATATTTGATCTAAGGGCAGCGTTATAGTTTTGTTCAATAACCCACACAGTAAAAGTGTAAACTTTGTCAATTTTTTTGGTAAATAATGAGATTTTTATGCACACTTACGCTAAAACATTACATAAAAGTCAATTAAAAGTGTAAACCCTGTATAAAAAGTGTCATTTCATGACAACATTTATAAAGAATCCTATGTCCTTTTTACGTGCACCCCTTCAAATAAAGTCTTACCAAATTTACTTCCTTGCAACCACATTGTTTTAAATAATATCACACCCTGGTTCACTTACACCTGCTTAGTTGTTTATGCTGTGGATTAATTTCACATTGTAAATAAAACATCAGCAAAACACTCACCTGATCCAGACGCTGCTCCTCTTCTTCTTCTTTTTTGGCGGTTGGCAAGCAACTTATTGATGTGCATTACCGCCATGAACTGGAATGGAGTGTGGATCGGGATGCTACATATATATTACTCCCAAGCCCCCCCAAAAAAGAAAAAGAAAAGAAACCTTATATCCTATCAATTTCGCTTTCTTAAGATAATTGATTAAATAACAAAAATATACAGACTCTGCTCTGCTGCTGCACGGAGTCTGAACCGGTTCTGATCCAAACCTGACTAGAGCTGACACACCTGAGGCTCCGCCCCCTGACCCAGCTGACAATAAACACCTTTATTTTCATGTTTTCCTTTGTATGAGTTGAGCTGTAAAACTTTAGGTCACATTTGAACTTTTTCAGGTTTTTCTCAGTTTTCTGCTCATTTCCAACCAACATTTTATTGCAGGAAATCATTTCAGGAAGGAACCAGAAGATTCAGGAGTCTGGGAGATGTGACTGTAACCGACCTGGACACTGAGGCCCCAGAGCGCCCCCTGCAGGATCTGCTGCACCATTAACCAGACAGAAATGGCAGTTTTATACAAGTTATTATTCTAATTCAATAGCTGATTTAATTAAACAAGTTTTGATTGAAAAGATTCTCATCTGTTTTATTAAAAAAAAACATCTTCAGTCTGAATACTGCAAAAAATAAACTGCTGGCTAAATTAGTAGCTTAAAGCTGAAATCAACTTGAGATGTTTCTGCTTTTACTAATTTAAGCTGTGAAACTAAATGTGAAAACTTATAATACAGCAAAAATGGCATGGAGGATTAACATGAAGGTTTAGTTATTATATGTGTACACAGTCAGCTGCATAAAAAATACACAAAGATTCTTTAAAAACTTTATTTGGTCGTTAAACATCCAGCAACCCACATTGCATTAGAAGAATTATGAAAATCAAACATGAACCAATCAGCACATTATCCCAAAACAAAAAGAACTGCTCTTCGGGGCCCCTGGTGGACGCGGTAGGTACCGCACGCTTCGCAAGTTTAAACCTTAAAGTTTGAACTCGGCATGGGAAGGGACGAGATTCTCACGGTACAACCTTGAATATCACATTTTTACAAAAACGAATCTTTAAGAATATCTCGGCAGGTAAGCGTTTCTCGGCAAAACACATGCCCAAGGCATAAAAAACTAAGCCTAAAGGCCAATAACACACAATTTCACTATGAAGTGATTTGTTTTCACAATATATACAGTATTTGATAATGTATGTAGAAATTATTTTATTGATAAAAAGAAAAAAAAAAAAAGAATTGCTCTTCGGCGCCCCTGGTGGCCACGGTAGGTACTGCATGCACCGCAAGGTTTAAGCCTTAAAGTTTAAACCTTGAATATCACATTTTTACAAAAATGAATCTTTAAGAATATCTCGGCAGGTAAGCGTTTCTCGGCACAACACATGCCCAAGGCATAAAAAACTAAGCCTAAAGGCCAATAACAGGCACCTTGGTGGAGCTGATTTTTATTCATTTTTTGTAACAATTCCTGTCATATCAAAAACACACAATTTCACTATGAAGTGATTTGTGCTCACAATATATACAGTATTTGATAATGTATGTAGAAATTATTTTATCGATAAGAAAAAAAAAAAAAATTGCTCTTCGGCGCCCCTGGTGGCCACGGTAGGTACTGCATGTGAAAGTTTAAACCTTAAAGTTTAAACCTTAAAGTTTAAACCTTAAAGTTTAAACCTTAAAGTTTAAACCTTAAAGTTTAAACCTTAAAGTTTAAACCTTAAAGTTTAAACCTTAAAGTTTAAACCTTAAAGTTTAAACCTTAAAGTTTAAACCTTAAAGTTTAAACCTTAAAGTTTAAACCTTAAAGTTTAAACCTTAAAGTTTAAACCTTAAAGTTTAAACCTTAAAGTTTAAACCTTAAAGTTTAAACCTTAAAGTTTAAACCTTAAAGTTTAAACCTTAAAGTTTAAACCTTAAAGTTTAAACCTTAAAGTTTAAACCTTAAAGTTTAAACCTTAAAGTTTAAACCTTAAAGTTTAAACCTTAAAGTTTAAACCTTAAAGTTTAAACCTTAAAGTTTAAACCTTAAAGTTTAAACCTTAAAGTTTAAACCTTAAAGTTTAAACCTTAAAGTTTAAACCTTAAAGTTTAAACCTTAAAGTTTAAACCTTAAAGTTTAAACCTTAAAGTTTAAACCTTAAAGTTTAAACCTTAAAGTTTAAACCTTAAAGTTTAAACCTTAAAGTTTAAACCTTAAAGTTTAAACCTTAAAGTTTAAACCTTAAAGTTTAAACCTTAAAGTTTAAACCTTAAAGTTTAAACCTTAAAGTTTAAACCTTAAAGTTTAAACCTTAAAGTTTAAACCTTAAAGTTTAAACCTTAAAGTTTTTAAACCTTAAAGTTTAAACCTTAAAGTTTAAACCTTAAAGTTTAAACCTTAAAGTTTAAACCTTAAAGTTTAAACCTTAAAGTTTAAACCTTAAAGTTTAAACCTTAAAGTTTAAACCTTAAAGTTTAAACCTTAAAGTTTAAACCTTAAAGTTTAAACCTTAAAGTTTAAACCTTAAAGTTTAAACCTTAAAGTTTAAACCTTAAAGTTTAAACCTTAAAGTTTAAACCTTAAAGTTTAAACCTTAAAGTTTAAACCTTAAAGTTTAAACCTTAAAGTTTAAACCTTAAAGTTTAAACCTTAAAGTTTAAACCTTAAAGTTTAAACCTTAAAGTTTAAACCTTAAAGTTTAAACCTTAAAGTTTAAACCTTAAAGTTTAAACCTTAAAGTTTAAACCTTAAAGTTTAAACCTTAAAGTTTAAACCTTAAAGTTTAAACCTTAAAGTTTAAACCTTAAAGTTTAAACCTTAAAGTTTAAACCTTAAAGTTTAAACCTTAAAGTTTAAACCTTAAAGTTTAAACCTTAAAGTTTAAACCTTAAAGTTTAAACCTTAAAGTTTAAACCTTAAAGTTTAAACCTTAAAGTTTAAACCTTAAAGTTTAAACCTTAAAGTTTAAACCTTAAAGTTTAAACCTTAAAGTTTAAACCTTAAAGTTTAAACCTTAAAGTTTAAACCTTAAAGTTTAAACCTTAAAGTTTAAACCTTAAAGTTTAAACCTTAAAGTTTAAACCTTAAAGTTTAAACCTTAAAGTTTAAACCTTAAAGTTTAAACCTTAAAGTTTAAACCTTAAAGTTTAAACCTTAAAGTTTAAACCTTAAAGTTTAAACCTTAAAGTTTAAACCTTAAAGTTTAAACCTTAAAGTTTAAACCTTAAAGTTTAAACCTTAAAGTTTAAACCTTAAAGTTTAAACCTTAAAGTTTAAACCTTAAAGTTTAAACCTTAAAGTTTAAACCTTAAAGTTTAAACCTTAAAGTTTAAACCTTAAAGTTTAAACCTTAAAGTTTAAACCTTAAAGTTTAAACCTTAAAGTTTAAACCTTAAAGTTTAAACCTTAAAGTTTAAACCTTAAAGTTTAAACCTTAAAGTTTAAACCTTAAAGTTTAAACCTTAAAGTTTAAACCTTAAAGTTTAAACCTTAAAGTTTAAACCTTAAAGTTTAAACCTTAAAGTTTAAACCTTAAAGTTTAAACCTTAAAGTTTAAACCTTAAAGTTTAAACCTTAAAGTTTAAACCTTAAAGTTTAAACCTTAAAGTTTAAACCTTAAAGTTTAAACCTTAAAGTTTAAACCTTAAAGTTTAAACCTTAAAGTTTAAACCTTAAAGTTTAAACCTTAAAGTTTAAACCTTAAAGTTTAAACCTTAAAGTTTAAACCTTAAAGTTTAAACCTTAAAGTTTAAACCTTAAAGTTTAAACCTTAAAGTTTAAACCTTAAAGTTTAAACCTTAAAGTTTAAACCTTAAAGTTTAAACCTTAAAGTTTAAACCTTAAAGTTTAAACCTTAAAGTTTAAACCTTAAAGTTTAAACCTTAAGTTTAAACCTAAGTTTAAACCTTAAAGTTTAAACCTTAAAGTTTAAACCTTAAAGTTTAAACCTTAAAGTTTAAACCTTAAAGTTTAAACCTTAAAGTTTAAACCTTAAAGTTTAAACCTTAAAGTTTAAACCTTAAAGTTTAAACCTTAAAGTTTAAACCTTAAAGTTTAAACCTTAAAGTTTAAACCTTAAAGTTTAAACCTTAAAGTTTAAACCTTAAAGTTTAAACCTTAAAGTTTAAACCTTAAAGTTTAAACCTTAAAGTTTAAACCTTAAAGTTTAAACCTTAAAGTTTAAACCTTAAAGTTTAAACCTTAAAGTTTAAACCTTAAAGTTTAAACCTTAAAGTTTAAACCTTAAAGTTTAAACCTTAAAGTTTAAACCTTAAAGTTTAAACCTTAAAGTTTAAACCTTAAAGTTTAAACCTTAAAGTTTAAACCTTAAAGTTTAAACCTTAAAGTTTAAACCTTAAAGTTTAAACCTTAAAGTTTAAACCTTAAAGTTTAAACCTTAAAGTTTAAACCTTAAAGTTTAAACCTTAAAGTTTAAACCTTAAAGTTTAAACCTTAAAGTTTAAACCTTAAAGTTTAAACCTTAAAGTTTAAACCTTAAAGTTTAAACCTTAAAGTTTAAACCTTAAAGTTTAAACCTTAAAGTTTAAACCTTAAAGTTTAAACCTTAAAGTTTAAACCTTAAAGTTTAAACCTTAAAGTTTAAACCTTAAAGTTTAAACCTTAAAGTTTAAACCTTAAAGTTTAAACCTTAAAGTTTAAACCTTAAAGTTTAAACCTTAAAGTTTAAACCTTAAAGTTTAAACCTTAAAGTTTAAACCTTAAAGTTTAAACCTTAAAGTTTAAACCTTAAAGTTTAAACCTTAAAGTTTAAACCTTAAAGTTTAAACCTTAAAGTTTAAACCTTAAAGTTTAAACCTTAAAGTTTAAACCTTAAAGTTTAAACCTTAAAGTTTAAACCTTAAAGTTTAAACCTTAAAGTTTAAACCTTAAGTTTAAACCTTAAAGTTTAAACCTTAAAGTTTAAACCTTAAAGTTTAAACCTTAAAGTTTAAACCTTAAAGTTTAAACCTTAAAGTTTAAACCTTAAAGTTTAAACCTTAAAGTTTAAACCTTAAAGTTTAAACCTTAAAGTTTAAACCTTAAAGTTTAAACCTTAAAGTTTAAACCTTAAAGTTTAAACCTTAAAGTTTAAACCTTAAAGTTTAAACCTTAAAGTTTAAACCTTAAAGTTTAAACCTTAAAGTTTAAACCTTAAAGTTTAAACCTTAAAGTTTAAACCTTAAAGTTTAAACCTTAAAGTTTAAACCTTAAAGTTTAAACCTTAAAGTTAGGTTTTGCACAGCAGTACTATTCCTTAAAAAATAGTAAAGTACATTTATATTTTTCAGCATTGAAGGGTTTAAATGTGCACACTTGTTAAAACTACAAGATATTCACTTTAAGAAAAGTTGTATGAACCTATACTCCAATTTTCTCACCACCATGAGCTCACATTTTAGAACTGTAACTTAAGGGGCCATGTACAAATATATGTGGAACGTAACCTCCTATCACCCGGCATCCACATGAGGTCATTTTACTGCCACATGTTAGTTGTAGACTAGAAAACATTACAGGGGACAGCCAAAATGGGTGATTGCAGAAGCCAAAGTTCCCATGGAAGCATCTGATCCAAACAGTATTCTGGTAAAAAAAAAAAAAAAGGTAGTGGCACAGGGTTAGCATGCCACTACTTGCATAATTACCTAACCCTGCAAGAAGACACCTCACAAAGACGTCAAACTGAAATAAGTGACCATCTCACAACCCAGTATTGTCCATATATACAACTCCAAGATGGGTGTAATTGACCTTATGAGTTGCTACCACACAAGTGGCAAAAAATGGAAATTGAGGGTACTAATTAAGGATCTTGCTATAGCCAATAGCTGGCTGTTGTACTGCAAAGACCAATGTGTGACACACAAAGAAGAGCATCATGCTTTTCTGCATGGAAGCTGCCAAAATGGTCTTGGGCCTCACATGGGCTTGTGAGGCTATAGAAGATTGGACTGCATTCAAGACTCCCGAGTCACCTTTCCCACGTGCTATCCGTTAACACTGCAAGGTTAACATGCAGCATGCTCTGCATTGATTGATTCTCTGCTGGTCTGGTTTGTGTAGAGTACTGGGAGTCTGCTTGGTGGGGCACCGACTCACCTTTATCAAGCTAGCCAAAATGAACTGCGCACCAGATTGGTATGGCTCCCCGTGTCATAACGCTAACCAGGAGGATGAGCATTAGCAGTCATACCAAGTCATCATCACCCAGCCATTGTCCCAAGGAAGAAGAACCTGGACCAGCTGCTGCTTTCCAGATCTCTAGACACTTGCTGGGGTTCAAACCATCATCCCTGAAACGAAACCAAAGAGCCATTCTAGTGCCATCATACACCGCAAGACCTCTAGAATGCTCCGTTGTAACTCCGTGACCACATTAATAGGTAAGGGTACTTACCCAAAGCAGCCAGCAGGTGGTTTTTCTTTTTCAAGCTCGCAGCAGGCAACAGTTCAACAATAAACACCCTATTCTGACTCATGGTGCTGATTTTCTACAAGTTTCCAAATTCATTCTAAGTCATCTAGTTTGATAGAGGAGTTCATTTTGATGAAAACAGTATATGGTTTGTTAGGGGTTGCAGCAAAAACAGCTGAACTAGAAGCTAAAATATGAAGCCCCACCATGCAATGCATTCTGGGTTTTTTAAAGTCCATTTCTGATGTTCAGAACCGTGATAATACACATTTCTGGCACCTAGCAGGAGCTCAACAATGAAATCAGAAGCTGAGCTGTGATTTCTGTCTTCAAAACAGAGTTTGAAGACAAATAAAACAAAATAAAACTTGGTTAAAATATCAGACTTTTAAAACCAAATTCAAGCCCCTTCAGAGAAGCATTAAGATAAAACTCCATCATCCAACAGTTATCACTGAGATGACTTTTTAAAGCTGAGCTGAGTTCATTCCAATAACATGAGTTTATTGGAATGAACTCATGTTTATTCCAATAAACATGAATGAACATGAGTTCATCTGTTCCTTTTTACTCCTTAAAAAGTAAAAGGAGAGAAAATCTGTTTAAACATATTTACTTTTAAGGCCAATTCCTGGTGAGCCGAGCAGCATTGAGGCAAAACTCCTTCATTCAACAGAAACTCAGACGAGGTTTTAAAGCTCAGCTGATTTATTTAAAAGATTGAGCTAAAAAAGCAAATCAAAATGTAGTGAAACCTGGTTGAGGTAAGAGGCCACTGAAGTTAGGGTTAAGTCCCAGCGCGATAAGACGTTCCTAGCCAGACTTTGACTAGGTCGAAAAATGAACGGGAGTCTATGGCAGCTACATGAAAGGAATGGGCTAGGACCACCAAACATGGCGGGGACCTGCAGAGGGTTGGAGGGAGAATACGAATCAAGTTTGGTCAAATGAGCACTTCTTTTTGTACTTCACCAATTTTCCATTCTGTGCTCCACCCAGGTCCGTTTAACAGTTTCAGGACCTGACCAGCACCCCTCAGCATCATTTGCTTGAGAAATAATGAGATTTGGAACCTATTGGAACTTCTTCATCGTGCTTGAACAACCAGAGACTGTCAGGATCTGCGGCTTCAGCAGTTCCTCTGGTTTCCTTCTAGGTGGCGTTCGAGAGCTCGCCCGCGTATTCACACACCCTCTCCACAGGTGTGTTTCGGCACACCTGTGGATCATCAGCGGGAGCATATTAGGAGCGGGTTCCCGGCACTTCGTCGCCAGAGTGTTGTCGCCTTTGTGGTACATCTGGTCCTGAGATCTCTAGAAAGATATCCAGTCTGTTTCGCACGCTTACCTGTCCTGTACCTTTCTGTGATTCCTAGGCTCCCTGTTGTCTGGACACTCCATGCGAAGTACGGGATTTGCAGTTCCATCCGCTGAGCTCCCTGACGAGTTACGCCCACCTACCAGCTGTTCGATCACACCGGTCCGCTCCTGATCAGACGCTCCTGCATTACACACCAATTGTCTTTTGTAAATAAATCTTTAATCTGATCTCCTGAGAGAGTCTTTGCATGTGGGTTCGGAGAGTTCAAAACAACATGACAGAGACCAGATGAAGAACCAGACAGGTCCAACTGATGACTTTAGGAGCAACTGTCGTGGCCATTTATGCTAAGGTTTTGTAGTTTATCATTTCTACCAATTTTGTTTTGTTCTTTGGGTAGTTGGAATATATTTAAGTTAATTTAGAATCAAAATTTGTCATTAATTTTTATATTTGGAATTGTTTAATTTACGTTGTTAATTGTTAGACCCTCCCACCAATTTAAGTAATTAATTAAGAACACACCGGGTGCTGGGTGGATTGTTTGGTGGATGTCTGGTGTGGACGGGAGGTTTGGTAGAATGATTTTTTTTTTTTGAACACTTGTTTACACCTTCAAACATTAAATTGAGATTATTTTTCATTTCAACTAAGTTACAAGACCTTTATTTCTACTTTTGCAATAAATGAATCGAGTCAAAGTGCGTACAAATCCCAAACCGCCTGTTACCACCCACAGCCTTTATTGGAGTTTTTATTTTTTGCTTTTTTGGAACGAAAGGCTGCGACAAGCAACTTTATTTCAGATGTATGGTGCATCAGAACCAACTCCTCCTGGTACCAGGTAACAACTGAGCCGGGCCGGGTGGGATCACAGCTTTCATGGTTGCACAGAAAGAAGGAAAGAAAAGGAATATTTAATAGCTGAAGCAAAAAGAGCAACAGCTCTTTAAACCTTAAAGTTTAAACTAAGGGTACCTAGGTTGAGGGAGAGACTCTCCTCTCAGGCAAAAAGTGTGAGAAGAAGACGCAGAATGTACAAGACAAGTTTATTTATTATATGTGTACACAATCAGCTGCATAAAAAATACACAAAGATTTTTTAAAAACTTTATTTGGTCGTTAAACACCCAGCAACCCACATTACATTAGAAGAATTATGAAAATCAAACATGAACCAATCAGCACATTATCCCAGTGATTCTCTGAGGTTTGAATAAATCAGTAAAATCACAGTAAAGAGCCTGAAGTTCTCTAGAAAACTCAAAACATGAAATATGGAGTTAAAAAAGTAAAAACCAAAACAAACTGAGAGAAATTAAAGCTGAGAATCAATGATGACGTAAAACTTCAAGATTTAGCTTTTACAATGAACATAAAATATATAAAATCTTTATTTTCCAGGTTCCACATGTTTCTGAAAACTGCTCTAAGATCAGAGTTTCTGTAGGACATCCAGTTCTAAACTGGTTAAACTGGTTTCTCTGATGGAAGCTGAAGTTTCGCTGCAGTTTCCAGTGAAGCATCTTTTTATCTGTGGAGCTTTGAGGAACATTTTCATGTCAGCAGAAGGACGAAGCAGCAGAGAAAAGAGGTTTGAAGTGTCTTTCATGGCTTCAAAGCTGAACTGAAAATGATTCCCATGTTTCCATTCTCAGACCATTTCTGGTTCCAGGATGAAAATGAATCAGAGAGAAAAAAGATCAACTTTCCAGTTGAATCCAGTTCAGATCAAAACTCCACGAAGCCTCTAAATGGAGCCCAGTTTGAATTGGATCTTTATTGATCCAAAGAGACAAACAATAAATGACAGACACGAGAAAATAAACGGGAGGAAAACCTTGGAGGTCAGAGGTCATCATCATGATCCAGTCAGAGTCTCTTTAGACTCAAACTGCTGCAGCTTCAACCTCTGAGGATCAGCAGGACACTGAGACCATTCTCTACTTCACAGAGATCAGAACCTGCAGAGAGAAGAAGGAAGGAGAGAGCAGATCAGTGAGTGTTTCCAGCCTCTCTCCAGCAGCAGTCAGTGACGCAGCACATCCAGTAGATGGTTTCCAGGCTGCAGTCAGACTGATCTCAGAGCTGTGACCAGGATGAACCCGATCAGTTGTTTCCTGTTGAGCTGAGAGAGCAAACAGATCTGAGATCAGATCTGCTGCTGCCACAGTTTGATGGATGAGGACCACTGTCTCTAGACATGTTGGACGGCTGGAGTCCAGCTGGACTTCCTGGAGACATGGACACAGCAACAACACTCATCTTCACACCAACACAAACGCAGGAACACAGCAAGCTGCTGCTCCTCTGATTGGCTGATTGCTGTCTCTGTGTCCAATCAGGAAGCCTGAACCATTCTCCTCCCACTGAGAAGCTGCAGCTTTAAGAGAGTTTGTAGAAATCTGCTGTCAGAGTTTGTTGGTTCTGATCAGGAGGAAACCAGAACCACAGCTCCATGAAGCCAGCAGCTTGGTTCTGAAGGAGAACCGGGCCACACACACACGCACTGTCAAGAAAATCCGAGCTCATCCCACTTCCCCATGCTGGAGATTTTAGTTTAGCAGTAATAAAAAATAAAGTTATCTTTAAAGGAATCACTCAAGTGACATCTAGGCCCAGCAGTAGACTTAAGTGTCAATAAAATAAATCTGGTTGTGTGTGTTGTTTTGTCTCATGCAAACTTTGCTTTAATTCTACTTTTTTCTATCTAATCATAAGAAATCATAGTCAGACAGAGAGAGTCATTAAACAGGAAAAGCAGGTTTCCTGGAAAAAGAGGAAGAAAGTTTCCAGCCTGCAGATTTATAAATATAGCTGAGACTATTTCTTATTTTAAAGCATGAAAGTTAAAGAAGAAAATCTAAACATTTTGAGTAATTTGATAAGATTCAAAGTAAAATATTTATATTAATATTGGTTTACTTGTAATAATATTTACACGAACATTTGTGGGAACAACTTATAAGAAAAACAAGTAACTGTAACTTTAGTATCAAATAATTAGAATCATGGATTATTCTTGGTTTCTTTTCAGAAAAACATCTGTAATAACTCACATTAGGATTATAATAAGTATAATTAATAAGTTATGGTTATAAAATCATAAATGAATGATAAATCAGAGAAGCTGAAGAAAATAAATGTGATATAAGTTATGGTTATAAAATTATAAATGAATGCTAGATCAAGAGAAGCTAAAAGAAAATAAATGTGATATAAATGTGATTTTGACATTGAACTTGAAATGGTGTAAAAGGTGTAACTGCAATTAAACATCACTGATATGTTGTAGGTAGATGGTAGGTGAAAGGTGAACGGTTAAGGGAAAAGGGGAACTAACAGGAGAGCAGAGATGATCAACGCCTTATTTAGGTAAAAGGTTGTGCAGGCAATGGACAGGAGGTTGA
>NC_045695.1:12323322-12348868 GCF_003331165.1 Xiphophorus hellerii | reverse complement strand
GCAACTCTGAGACATTAGCACAGACATCAGGACATAATGTCTGAAGGACCGTGATGGATGTGAGGTCATCTGTCTAAGCAGACAGCCAATGAAAACGCACCAAAAGGGTGGATAAACCCTATATAAGGTGGGTGCAAAAGAGGAACCTTTCGTTGGATCCTCCGGGCAGCTTCGAGCCAAGAGATGGACAAAGAACTCTGCAGCTGAAGAAGAGCCGGGGCCACAGAGCCGAAGACTGACCTTCTCATGGAGACCCAACCCGTCAGCCCTGCAACATGTGGCTTCAAATCGCAATTCTCTCATCGGCTGGGTTCAGACCCCAAAGACAAACGATGAAGACAAAGGCAAAGACAAAGAAGAAGAACTGGTGCCTTTTTTCCTGCCAGCACCAAGTCCTGTGTGACCTCACCATCCATGCGGAGAGGAGGCTCATCAGACCTACAGAGATTCTGCCTTCGCCGATCAACATCTTCCTCCTGCTGCAGCACCTTCTTCATCATCAAGCCAGGTCTGGGGTTCGAAACACCAAACTCCGTCCGTCTCTCTCAAAGGTTCTCTTTTTTTAGTTCTTAGTATCAGCAGTAGGGAAAGGACAGACTAGATGATTGATTTTACTTATTTGATTATTTCTGCTACTGAATTAAGCTGTACTGACCCTTGCAAAAATGCCTTATTAATAAAATATTTAGCATAAAGAAAATCTAAAAGATGTTGTGGACATTCAGTTAATGAGTCACCTTAAAGTTCTTTGATGGTTGTAAATAGCTATGATGTTTGATTCTGGAGAGGAAAAAGTTTAAAATGTTTTTAGGTTGCTGGTAGCCCAAATTTAAAACGTCATCCTGGGACTCGCCCGAGTCACTAAAACCTACCTGGTTCAATAACAAATGGCAAGTTGTAAAATAGAGAACGAGCGACCGTTAACAGGGTGCTCTGTGAAACTAGTTGGCTGTAGGCTGCTCAGTCTGGCTAATTCACAGGGGGAAGAAGGGTGGGACACCTGGATGTAGGCCGTCAGAAAACCAGGCGAATCGTTTCTCGAAACCAGCTTAAACAGAGTTTACTTCAGTTCTGGACAGGGTAAATCCCGGCAGATTTAGGAAACTCAATTAACCCGTTAGAAGGAGAGCTGGTAGCACATCTCCCCTCTCAGAAGAGGAAGTAGAGAGTGAGACAGTAGAGACAGAAAGGAGGGGGGGGGTGTTGCGCAACAACAAGTGGCGCCCAACGTGGGGCCCAGACTAACGGGAGTAGGAGGGCCCTATGCCAAGTCAGTGAAAACAGATGTGAGGATCTGAATAGCTCACTTGGTTTGTTAACTCTTAGGGAATAGAGTTAATGGTGACTGATAAGGCCGTCAGTCCCAACCCTTGCAGTAACTGTATGGCATACAGGTGAGGGAAAGCTTCTACTGAGGATAAATGACCGGATCCAGACAGTGAAGCTAGTAGCCAACATAGTCTAGACCCATCCCTGCTTGAAGGCTAAAGAGAGGCTTTGGGGGATAGACAACTCGAACCGACAGAGAGAGAGTGTGGATGATCACTTCGAGGAGGAAAATCTGGGGAAGAAACCGGAGGAAGCCGGCCGTCCAGATCGTTTGGAAAAGGAGGAGAACTCAACAGAACTGCATCAGCTTTCTGCACAGCTACCCAGGGCACCCAGGGGAGCGGATGGAAGGTTTGTTCATCAAGAGCACAGTCCCATGGGGTTCAGTCTGCATGGATGTAGCAGAGCCAATGGGGACAACAGGAAAGAGAGGTGAGAAGTACCTCTTGGTGCTGATGGACACAGTGACAACTGCTAGAAGAGCAGGTCTTCCCCTGCAGAGGAACTCCGTTCACGTCACAGAAAGCAGGGAGGCGAAGACACTTCTCCTTTTTGCTCAGAGAAGAAAAAGGGAAGTTGCAGCTCAAAGTGTCACTGAAAACAGGGCAGAGAGTTTGGATTAAAGCTCAAGATCGGCCTGCAACTACGGTGATCAAGCTGAGATTCAACGCCCGAGATTTTGTAAAGCAAGTACTGAACTTCAACACAGTACTACTGATGAAGAAAGGGGTCCATGAGGAAGCAGTGCTCAAGCCAGTTCTTAGCTAAAGCAACAGCAGCAATTATTGGGGTTATTTAAAGTGTCCACAAACCTAAACAGTGATTTTATAAAAAGACAAGATCCTAAAGGAGTAGCGGCTCAATGAGTGAAGGAGTTTAAAAAGTGTAAAAGTCTCTCTGGCTGATTGGATCTTTCAGACAAAATAGATTTTTCTAGAGTTCAGGGTTTTCTATTCATTTAAACAAGAACTGATAAAAAGGTAAATATTTTTAAAATGATCAAAATGTCTAAAACCAGAAGCTGCAGCTGTCCTGGATGACTGAATGTTTAGATGGTTGAATGGCTGAAATAGTCCAGAGGATGAAGGAAGAAGTTAAAGACCAAAAACATCCGAAGCAACTTGAAGAAGAAGAAGAAACAGGAGGACAATAGAGCTGAATCAGCATTCACACAATGAAAACATCTGGACTCACCGAGCCTTTCTGCAGTTCCTCACAGCTGGAACCAGTCTCCGTCGTCCTGATTCTGATGTTTGTACTTCTCCAGGTCCAACTCATCCAGAACCTCTGACATCTGCAGCATGAAGGCCAGAGCTGAACAGTCAGTCTCTGAGAGCTCTTCCCTGAATCCAGCAGCCGTTGGATCTCCTGATAAAATGAGACGTCGTTCATCTCCACCAGACAGTAGAAGATGTTGATGCTTCTGTCAGGAGAGATTCTATCAGTGTTCATTATATCTGAAAAGGAGAGATTGTTATAGTGTTCAGTGTTCATCTCCTTCAGGTTGGTGATGATTCTCTGGATGGTTTCTGGACTGTTCTCTGTCTGACCCAGCAGATCTTCTAAGAGTCTCTGGTTGGACTCCACAGTGAGACCATGAAGGAAGCGGACAAACAGGTCCAGGTGGCCATTTTTACTGCTGAGGGATTTCTCCATGACTTTCTTCATGAACTCATCTAGAGATGTTTCTCTGTACTTCTCCCAGAAACGTCTTGATCACCTCTGACTTCCTGCTGGTGAAACAGTGGAGCATGTAGACTGCAGCCAGAAACTCCTGGATGCTCAGATGAACAAAGGAGTAGACGGAGATGTCGCACGTCCCTCTCTCTCTTTTAAACATTTCAGTGAACACTCCTGAGAACAACGCAGCATCTTTGATGTTGATGCCGCACTTTTTGAGCTCTTCGTCATAGAAGATCAGGTTTCCCTCCAGCAGCTGCTCAAAAGCCAGTTTTCCTAGAGACTCAATCAGCTTCTTGTTTCTGGACTCCAGATTGATCTTGTCTTTTTTCCTCCATCATACTTTTCCTTCTTGATTGCGAAGTTAACCTCCAGGAATGCTATGTACATCTCAGTCAGAGTCTTTGGCAGTTTTTCTCCCTCTCTGGTCTCATCACATCCTCCAGAACTTTAGCAGTGATCCAGCAGAAAACTGGGATGTGACACATGATGTGGAGACTTTTTGATTTCTGGATGTGGGAGATGATCCTGCTGGCCTTCTCTTCATCATCTCTGAATCTCTTCCTGAAGTACTCCTCCTTCTGGGGGTCAGTGAACCCTCTGACCTCTGTTGCCATGCCAACACACTCAGCAGGGATCTGATTGGCTGCTGCAGGTCGTGTGGTTATCCAGAGGAGAGCAGAGGGAAGCAGTTTCCTCCTCCTGATGAGGTTTGTCACCAGAACATCCACTGAGCTGGACTCTGTAACATCAGTCAGGATCGGATTGTTCTTGAAATCCAGAGTAAATCGACTTTCATCCAGACCATCAAAGATGAACAGAACCTGGAACGTTTCAAAGCTGCTGATTTCTTTGGTTTTAGAAAATAATTTATGAATCAGTCCTAATAAGTTGAACTTTTCTTCTTTCAACATATTCAGCTCTCTGAAAGTGAATGGAAATATGAAATCAATGTTCTGGTTGGTTTTGCCTTCAGCCCAGTCCAGAGTGAACTTCTGTGTTAACAGTGTTTTCCCAATGCCAGCCACTCCCATGGTCATCACTGTTCTGATTGGTTGATCTCTTCCAGGTGGGACTTTAAAGATGTCTTCTCTTCTGATTGTTTCTTGTTTCCTGGATGCTGTTTCAATGTGTCTGACCTCATGTTCCTGGTTGACCTCTCTAGTTAACCCCTCTGTGATGTGGAGCTCTGTGTAGATCTGGTTCAGAACGGTTTGATTTCCAGGTTCAGCGACGCCTTCAGAGAGACTCTGGAACTTCTTCTTCAGAGACGCTTTATGGTCACTCTGACACCGAATATCAAAATCTGAAGAAAGAGACAAAGACAGGAGAGGAGACACTTCAGCTGAACATAAGGAAAACAATAATTTTTTGATATTCTCAGAGACAATTTGTGCATCAGCTTTAATGGATGAGAAAAAAGTAAATCAATAAATAAAAAGCCCAAATTTTATAAAAACTCTGCATGGTAAGAATAACAAAGTCACGACTGTAACTACGGTTCGATGAATCCCAGATGACCGCCAGAGGCGGTGCTTAAAGCACTGAATGATCTCTCTTGCACAGGTCGAGAATCTTATACCAACATGGTCACATGTGACCCCCGGTGACACCAGTAAGTCTATATAGTCACGTGACAATGACAGCTCAGTCCCTTAATCTTCTCGTGAAACACGATGATTCTGAGGGACCGAGCGCTCTGGCGGTCATCCGGGATTCATAGAACCGTAGTTACAGTCAAAACTTTTGTTCTATTTCATCCCTACTGACCGCCAGAGGCGGTGATTAAAGCACTGGATGACGATTACCGACAGAGTCCTGAGAAATCACACACAGAAAAGAAACAACCCCGAAAACATGCCCACCTCACTGGGATGATGATGAGCGCTGGGATAGGATCCCAGGTGAAAGGTGGCCCAGTTAACCCTGTAAAACCCAGCAAAGGTATTTGGGGATGACCAAGAGGCTGCTGCACATATAGCCTCCAGAGTGACCCCAGACACCCAGCATCTCACGCTCACAGGACTCGGTCAGGTCGAGCTGAAATCGCCACTCTTGACCCGTAAACCGACGAGCGAATAGGCCAGGAAACACGGCTGCACAATGTAACAAAAGCAAACCTGAAGCAGCTACGATAATAAATAAAGACAAGCCAGATATGGAGGCACAATATAAGAAAAAGCAATCCCAAAAACGGAAATTAATTGAAACCTTCAATTCATCCATGTGCTGAAGATGTTTGACCATCAATCTGCAGGCTCTCTGTTCTTCTTCATCACAGCATCTATTTTGTTGCAGTCCTTGTCTGCTCTGGTTCTTCTCAAGTTTACCTTCTATCTCTGAATGTTTAAAGACGCGATCTGATAGAAGGTCATCAAGGAGCTGTTAACTCTCAATATTATTGGTGAATATTGTGATGAAAATATTGACTGATTAACAAACATTTTCATCACTTTTTTTCTCCTTTCTTTATCATCACCAGCACATAAGTTCCAGTTACACCAGCTGAAATAATTGATCACTAAAAGACTTTTAAACCTTAAATTTCCAAATCTCAACTAAAGACGTGGATCTGGTCCAACAGAGACGACAGGAGGCTCTGATTGGAGGAGTTCAGTCTCACCTGGAGAACAGCTGCTCTGATTGGCTGTCGGCCGTTCAGCTCCTGTTCTGGGTCTTTCTTCACACTCACAGCTCCTGTAAAGACATTTCTTCATCAGTGAAATATTTCACTATCAACAGGCTGGAGCTGAACATGTTCATGAAGGTCCACCACAAACTAGAGACCAGAACTGGGTCAGAACAGAACCTGAGATCATTGATGATCTCTGGTTTGAAGTTCTTCATTGTATCATATCTGGTATCATGACTGATACCAGTGTTCCCAGTCTGGAAGCTCCAGTGCTTCACTGGGTTTAGAGACAATCTGAGTCGTTGCTCCTCACATTGTTGGTTGTTTTTGTTTTCATGCAACATTTTCATCATTGATTCATTCAGACTTTCATTCAAACTCTGATTTACTGACCAACATCCTTCATGTAACTTTAAATTAATATCTCAGAAAATTAAGTTACTGTTTATTAAAACACTGAAGATCAACCAGTTAATATCTTTATTTTATATCTATAGATTCACATGAATCAGTTAGAAAATGGTTTCTTACTTTCTGTCTGATGGTTCAGGTTCATTACTGAACCTGGAGTATCTTTGGACCGGTCACTCCTCATAGATGGACTGATGGATGGAGGTTCTGCTCTGTCCTGATCTTCCATCTTCTGGCCTTTTGGAGAGAGAAACCAGAACCAGTCAGTCCAGTGATCCGGTTCCAGTAACTGTCCTGTGAAGCAGAAAGCTGGTTCCCATCATGTGTTCAGAGGATCAGAGTGAATCATTTGAATGAATGAGTGAACATTTCCTATGAACTAGTGAACTTATTTAGCTCCCAGTGGACTTGAACGCATCATGACTCTATTGTAGCTCTGTATGGAGGGAGTCAGTGAGCAGAAGGTTCTGAGGGAGCAGCAGCTCAGGTCGGGTCCACAGCTCTCCTCCAGACAGAACCGGGTCCAGCTGGGATCTCAGCAACATGTCAGCCTCTGTGTGCAGCTCAGCAGGATTTCCTCTCAGCTCAACAGACACAAAGCAGCTTTCAGGGACCACAGCATCCAGCTGAGGTACCAGCTGGACCCACTGCAAGGAATCATGGGTAAACAGCTGCTTCAATAGGGGGATGAAGCCCCCAAACACTCAGCGAGGCCTGAAACATATTTAGTCTATTGATCTGATTGAACTTCAAAATAAGAGACACATTAATGCAACTCTTTTAGTTAGAAACTAGTTTGTTACAACTGATCTAAAAGTTTGTGAAATTATTTATTTTATTATTATTGCTCCATTTAAAAGTTTTGTTATTTTTAGGGTTGAACCGACTGCAGTTTTCTGGCTGATCGATTCCGATTTTGCAGATACTGATTGCTAAACACAGCAACCTTTCAGGTAAGAGTCAGTCTGGATCTGGATGCATTTTTCCAGCAGAGCTTTGAGAGACAAAGAGTTTCTTCCTGCTGAAAGGAGCAACAAGAGGAAAACCTGGAAAAAGATCAAACTCAGTGAGGAGGAAGAGAGGAAATCTGTGGACGGCTTAAAGCCGGTTCTGATCCACAGACAAGAGAAACATCAGTTTCTGCTGAACCCCAGACTGATGAGGGACGGAGTGATGTGATTCACTTCCTGCTGATTTCAACAAGCAGAGAAACTAGTTTACAATGTTTTAGTTCTGCTTTTTAGGTTAAAACACCAGAGAGAGTCGCTGCAGCAAGAACTGATGGACTGTAAAAGTTACATTAAGTTCTCAGTTTATTTAGATTAAATCTGAAAAGTTCATTATTGCTCCACACAAACAGATCAGCTTTAGATGCTGCTGTCATGGTAGATCATAGCTGATCATTCACCAGGTTAACTGCGCAGTAACTGAGCTGTGTGTTTATAGTGTGTTCAATATTTCTCTTTTTGTTCCTTATAGTCGCATAATGTAACCTCACTTAGCATCACTTTATAAGCAGCAACGTCTCACAATAAAGTTTTTCATTTGATCTAATTCCTTTCTAGATCAGGCCTTCAATAAAGTAAACAGAGCGCTGCTGCGGGGACCAGGCCCTATGAGAGCCGAGCGACCCAGGCCGAGGTGACTGAGGCCCCGGGAAGCCTCGGTGGGTTCATCGGTTAGAAAGGCTCCAGAGAGCCGAGAGACACGGAGGGACCCGGAGCGGCAACACTTACCTCTAGTAACAAGTCAGCAAGTTATTTCCATCCTGCAGCTCAAAATGGAGGCTGATCTGAAGGAGACCAAAGTTGGTTTCAGTTTCTTTTTCACAGGAAGTCACGTAACTTGTGTTTTCCTCTAGAGCCAAAGTTTGATTCATCTGAATAAACATTAATAGTTCAGTTAGATTTAACAGAGTGAAAAAACTAGAGTGAAGATGGAAAAGCTTCAGTATTTCTGTTTTGCTGTTAGTGAAGCAGATCTGAAGCTGAGCAGCTTTTTTCATGGATTCAGCAGAAAACCAGCAGAACAAACTGCAGTTTAACAGGCGTTTGATGGAGGACTATGAGCGCTCACTGCCCTCTGGTGGTGAACTATCGCAAACTACAGATATTCCTCTTCATATTAATTACAGTTTATTTGATCTCATTTTCACTTTTATCAGGCCAAATCAAATCAGCTTACATTAATGTTAAATAAGAGTCACTGCAGGGTTAGTACATGAAATAAAACTTATTCTATAAAAATCCTCCAAAAAACGATTCACTGTGGGAAATTTTGAGACTCAAGGCCTGAAAAAATATAAATAATAAAAATGTGTTTGAAATAAAATTCAATCACCTGCGATAGGAGCATCAAGCAGGATGAAAGGGGCTAATAGAGAAAAAATTAAATATAAAAAGTTAATAAAGTTAAATTATTAGTACTTAATATTACTTAGTTAATTGCAGTCTTTTGTAGAACTGAATTAATCTGTAAATAAATGCATTACACATACAATATTATGCTGCTGCTGTTAATGTCATTTAAATACTTTTATCTGTTTTTAAAGACTGTCTACAGAAATAAGAAAAGATCCGCGTCAGATCGTCCACCATACCTGCAGAGACGATACGGGTCAGAACCGCCTGAGGTTCGATCCCAAAATAAGAAACTGGAATCGACTCCACCTGCTGCCAGCGGCGCCTCGGGTCCGACTACGACCAAACCGACGTGGTGGTCCTTACAGAACTGAGCCAGGATGCTGTGGTTGCTCACCGACACCTCTGCAGAAACGCAACAGAAAGCTACAGATGCTCACCTCTGGTTTTCAATTCTGTCAAGTGATTTCAGCTAAAATACATCCTATGTTGAGCAGTTAGCAGGTCCAACAGCCCCTCAGGTACCAGAGTTGCTGATCTTGCCGCAGCTGGCGGTTCATGCGTTTCCGGGAGCCACCAGAACCTGCTGGACCCGGGCGACTGGGCCAGCTTCCAGGCCAGCGCGTGTTCCCGTCCCCCGCCTCCTACCACCAGAACCCGCTCCGCCATCGCAACTGGAACCACAAGAGATTCGACTTAAAGGAGGATTTTCCTCTCACCGTGTGAAGCCACCGTGCAATTATGCAAGCGCTGACCTTTAGCAGGAAGAGCCGTGACCTTTTCCAGGGGATGGAGGTCCGATGAAATCGTAGAGATCAAACCAATGAGCTGGAAGAAAAACGAAAACTGGACTTTTAACACAATCGGCATTGATGTGGAGCCCCAGATTACTGCAGAAAACAGAGTAAAGATAAACGGGCCAATCTCTGGGATAACAGAGAGTCCAGTGTTGGACCCTGGCTGAACATGTTCAACTCTGATTGGAGTCACTGGGCTCATGTGACCTCCTGAAACCAACTGATAGAAAAGTACATATAATAAGCTGGGAGCAGATTTAAAATGCCGCTAGAAAATAATGAAGGTTTTATTTGCATCCATCACTTTTAAGCGTTTCTTTTCTAAATATTGTTGACTTTAAAGTGAATCTAGCAGCAAAAAGACGTCGACATGCACAACATTTACCAACCTCTGTTGTTATGAACCAAGAATTACTCGCAGCCCGTTTCGCCTGCTGTGCTTTCCCCGCTCTCCGTGGGTGGACTGACCCTCCGTGGAAGCTGCGGGGACACATGTGACGCAACTAAACATTAACACACACACACACACACACACACACACACACTGCGTGGAGTCACAGTGAGAAAAACATGCAAAGTTTGCACAAAAACTAAATTACTAACGAAAAAAGAGAGAGAGAACAGAGAAGCTAAAACCGTCGACACGTGTGGAGTCTTACCTTCACCAAATGATGGGAGGAACACTTTTTGGATTCCACTACTTCCTTTGGGAGAGAAAGCGCAAAGCATCACGGGAGACGTAGTTCCTTTACAGCTGAGCTAAACTGTAAAATAAATAGTTAACATTTACCTTTAATACACTTTCTAAAGCAATAATGAAGCTTCAATCATCGTTAGAGCTAAAATAGGATTTTAACTATTTCACTACCATAGATGTGGTTAAAATCTATGGCCAGCAAACAGCAAAGGGAAGAAGTTTGTTATCAGATTTAAGTTACTAACAACATTACTTCTAGAAGTTTTTTAGGAGGATTTCATCCAACAATATTTTACAAACGTACTTTCAGTAATGATTTAACTGCATTTGCAGTATTTTCATACTCTAATAATTCTTTCCTTCGTTTCAATTTCCTCCAAAATCCCCATCTTATCTTCTTCATTCATCTTTCACATCGTTTTTCTTCGCTGCCAGGATTACCTTTGTGAAAAAATGTCTTCATTCCTCAACGTATCTGTTATTTCCTAAATGCTTCACTACATTAAATTAAATAACCAGCACACCTTTTTTGACTTCATAAGAACCTGCACGTCATTCTACATTATCAGATCTATTTCACTTATAGCCTTCACACTAAATACTTTATTTTTACTTCAGACATGTTGAAGCAGTGCCAGGTCCTGAACATGAGAATCGTTCCCTAAAAAGAAATGCAGCTGATCTTCAGGAACGTTTTTGGAAAGTTTCCTAAAATCTCTTTAAGAACTATATACATTTTTTAACTTGTATAAGCAACCTACTTATTCAGTTTGCAAACTTCCCCCTTTTCTCCTACAAATGCTCATTATGGTAAAACTTCACAACTGTTTTCATTTTGACTCCACACATTTTATTATTTGGAAACTGTATTCTGGCTTTTAGTGCTTGATAATTCCTCTCTGATTCCAAACTTATACATTTAAAATAAATAACATGGTATACTTAAATATTTCTGCTTTTAGCATTTGAGAGTTTATATTTTAGTTACACATTGAACATTAATATTTGAACTTTTTAAAGAAACACAGAACATTCCACAAAAACATTTATTATTAGTATTGTAACAATATTACATGTAAAACATGACGGAGAAACAGCAGAAGATGCGACATTTCTACATCTTTAGTGGAAGAAACGGAGCAGAAAATGAACCGAAGCTCACTAACTCCAACTCCATATTTCAGTCTCATAACTAAGATGGAGTTGAAGCTTTTATTGCTTCTGAAATAAATAAATGAACTGAGATAATCAGCGTTCCAGCTGACTGGAGGAGAACAATCAGAGAGCTGCTTTCCTTTCCAGCATTTCTCCAGTCGGTTTTTCCGTCGTCACAGCAGAGGAAGTTCAGGAGCCTTGAGGAGCTGCTGAGCCACGTCTGAACCCGTCAGCGCAAACAGCGTGACCCCTGAACTGTACGCTGCGGGGATGCTGACGTGAGCCGTCCTGGGCCCGTCCTCCAGCTCTTCCTCTAACATCATCCGCCTCACTTGACCTGGAGAAAAGAAAACCAGAATCAAACCAGGCTCAGAGGTCGGCGTCAGGTGGGTGAGGAAGGTCGCCGCCTCACCCTCGACGTCCAGCTTCCACCAGCGCGGGTCCGACTGAATCTGGGAGAGGTCGGACGGCGGACCGTCGGGCGTTAATCTCTGCAGAACGTCTTCCCGACGAACCAGCAGCACCGACTGGCTGCAGAGTCGCTGGTGAACTTCGACCTCACCGACTGAAAGAGAGAACAGAACCAAACTTCTTTATGTTCAGATGAAAGTAGATGACAAAACAGAGATGCGCTCATCCCCTTCTTTCAATTCTGATACAGAAAAACAATTCTGATTTGACTTGAACCATTTAGAAACAAAAATCAGAGATAAACGTACTGAAATCCTATTTTATGTGACAACTCTGCGCCAGTACAGCTCACTTAAAGACACGCCAGCATGTAAAAACAACTTTCATTTGTTCAGTAAGTGCAATTAAGAGTAAAATAACCAATAACTAAACCAACAGGTTGACTGCTTTGGTACAATATGGTAAAATAAACCATAAATCTTCTGGCTTACACACCTACATCCAAAGGGTTGGTCATAAAAACGGCTCTGGGCGCCACTCCAAATATGAGCTGATGGTGCCAAGCGTCGGGCACCTCCTCGCCATCGGGCACGGCCACCTGCATGTTCATGGTCGCCACGGGAACGGCGCCCTTCCTGATCCAGCGTGCGAGCCAGGAAACCAACCTGACGCGCCGCCGTGGATAAAGGTGGAAGAAGCGGCCGACGGCCTTCCCGCCGCTGGCCTCCTGAGCGCCTCGGATCAGCTGAGCGTGAGTCGCACCTGGACGAAGGTAAACATGACCGGTCGCTAACGGCAACAAGAAAAAAGATTCACACTACAGATTAATTCATGGAACATCTACATTATTTTTTAACTAATTCACTCCTTGTGTTTAGAACATTCAGAGTGATGTCAGGGCGGCCATCTTGGTTCGACTTATTTTGACTTTGAATTCAGATCTACATTAAAATATTAGGTTGAAGCTGTGACTTCTTTTCTATAGCAAGAATTGTAGTAATTTCTTTAAAATTTCTACAGAAAATAAAAGGTTTAAATGAGAAATGTGAAATTTTACTTTGGTATTAGTTTTACAGATGTTTTTTTAACCATCACCATCATATCAGAAGAACTCTAAAAGTTCATTTAGTTTGTTTTAATGACAGACATCATAACATGTTAATAACTACAAGCTTTTTTTCCTAATTAAAACGACTTTTGCTCATAATTTTATCAAGTACAATTTAGAATTTTTTTCAAATACTATTATGAGGACTTTCAGCAATAAAATTAAAAGACTATTCTTGTAACCCCACTCTAACTTCATCGTACAACTAACAGACAAATATCTCTTGTCATTGGACATTTTTTAAGAGAAAAAAACGAGAAACTCAATTAAGATCGGATGTCATATGAACAAAAATACTTCATCCAGATCCCTTCAAATTATTTACAAATTAAAACTTGCCCATTTACATTCTACTCTCTGTACTCCAACACAATCAACAGCTTTTAAATACAGAAAATGATGACCAAAAATACATTTTCTGTCACTGCTATCCGTTCTAGTCTCAATAGAAATAAACAGCTGCACATTATTTCGCTGGCAAACATGTCAAAAACTATTCTTCACGCACCAACATCCCATAATATAAACATGGCCGCAGCTCACCTGCTTCGCTGCGGGACAGCAGGTAGTCTGGCAGCGGAGACTCGTTCCTCCTCAGGCGGGTCTGGACGCAGCGGTCAGCTTCTTCCGGCGCAACATCCACTCCGAGGGCCTTCAGGACGTCCACCACCGCTGTGGCCCCGCAGGCCGACGCTCCGATCTGCTGGGTCTGCCTCTCCAGAGCCTCCTGGATGGACCACAGCATGGCGGCAGCCGCCTCTTCCTCCTCCTGGTCCTCCGGCTCTGCCTCCATCCGAGCGCTCCACCTGCGGAGAAACGATCAACTTGCTCTAATTTTAAATAAAATTAAGCGCCACTGTTAGTTATGAAGCGAAAACAGCGCCACCTACTGTCGTTTCTGTAAAATATTTCAATCCGTTCGGCTTTTTCTCCGTTTCACTTGATATTTTTCTCCACTTTTCGCCAGAATGACAACCACCAGCTGAATACAACAACAATGCTCAGTGAGCATGCGCACTGTACACGGTAACATGCTCGCTACTTCTATGGGCTCTTTGCGCCTGCTGCGCTGACGTCACAACCGCATGCGCAAATGCGGCTCTCTTTTTTCCGCTTTGAGTTACCATGACAGCTAGAAAGGACAAAGTCTTATTTCAGACGCAAATAAAAAAATACTATGAACATTATTGTCTTCCAAATATAATGGGCTTTTAAGGTTTCATGGATTTCCAAGCGATCCTGAATTAAGAAGACGGTGGCTTGTAAATATTCGTTGCTACTAGTTAAAGCTAACGCCGCACAGCAAAGTTTACAGGCTTCACTTCACTCCGGATCAACTTCTACAACTTTAAGATAAGATAAGATAAGATTTATTGTCATTGTCATCAACAGATTACAACGAGATTGAGATTTGCTCGACTGGAGTTAAGATGCAGGTTATGTGTATATACATAATATACAAAGATAAAGAAATAAATAGTACAAAAATGAGAAATAAATAGACATCAGAAGATGGTTGCAGTGCCTGGAGGTGTCGCAACAGAATTTACATTTTTTAACAAAGTGGTGTCAAGAGCAGAAGGTAAAGGAGCTTCCTGTGTTATTTCCATGGAATCACTTCTGTATTCAGCCTGAAAGAGTTTATGGGAACGAGAGAGCAGACCAGAGCCAGACAGCCGAGCTACTGATCCGCCTGTACACACTGCTGTAAACACCGTCCTGCTTCACAAGAAACATGCAAAACTAATAAAGCGAAATAACACGGAGACCTTAATGAACACGGCCATATTTTTCTAAAAGCAACAACTTTGAACCTGAACAGTCAGCTGAACTAGAACTCCGACACCAGAGCTGCTCTACTGTTAAGCTATGGGCTTGTTGTTCCTCAGGCTTCAGAAGCAAAAAGCCTGAACCATAAAATCCCCCGTTACTTGGTCTCTGACACTAACGACAATAAACGCACGTAATGTACTTGAAAACAAGGTAAAAACATTGTCCGTTAGAATGGATGAAAAATGTTTAGATACTTAAATAGCACATTTTAACAAGAAAAATGTCTAGCATAAGCTAAAGCTAATGTTAGCCACGAAGTTTAAAGAAGTAAAACCCACCTTCGTATCTCCGTATAACGAGGCGAACATCTTAAAACCTTTCTCCAGCTTATTGTCGGGGCTTCGGATCGATGTACATCATTAATTGTTACCTTGGACAAGCCCTGCAAACACCCAGTGGAAAGAGCCTTTTGCAAAAGATCGGAAAAGATTGAGCCGCTTTTCCCCGAACGCGGAAGCTGAGGTGCAAAGAGCCCATTCCAAGAGAGAAGAGAAACAGCGCGGCCGCTAGCGCCCCTAGTGGTGTGAGGTCACAACAGCATCCTTACAGAAACATTTTCTACATCCAGGAATACTGATTTTATATTTCATTCATTAATTTAATCCGAGTTATATTTGATCTAAGGGCAGCTTTATAGTTTTGTTCAATAATCCACACAGTAAAAGTGTAAACTTTGTCAATTTTTTGGTAAATAATGAGATTTTTATGCACACTTACACTAAAACATTACATAAAAAGTCAATTAAAAGTGTAAACCCTGTATAAAAAAAGTGTCATTATTTACAAAATGACATTTCATGACAACATTTATAAAGAATCCTATGTCCTTTTTACGTGCACCCCTTCAAATAAAGTCTTACCAAATTTACTTCCTTGCAACCACAATGTTTTAAATAATATCACACCCTGGTTCACTTACACCTGCTTAGTTGTTTATGCTGTGGATTAATTTCACATTGAAACATTGTAAATAAAACATCAGCAAAACAAGAAGTGAACACTCACCTGATCCAGACGCTGCTCTTCTTCTTCTTCTTCTTCTTCTTTGGCGGTTGGCAAGCAACTTATTGATGTGCATTACCGCCATGAACTGGAATGGAGTGTGGATCGGGATGCTACATATATTTTCCCCCAAACCCCCCAAAAAAATAAAAATAAAAGAAACCTTATATCCTTTCTATCAATTTCGTTTTCTTAAGATAATTTATTAAATAACAAAAATATACAGACTCTGCTCTGCTGCTGCATGGAGTCTGAACCGGTTCTGATCCAAACCTGACTAGAGCTGACACACCTGAGGCTCCGCCCCCTGACCCAGCTGAGGCTCCGCCTCCTTCCAGGTGACAATAAACACCTTTATTTTCATGTTTTCCTTTGTATGAGTTGAGCTGTAAAACTTTAGGTCAGATTTGAACTTTTTCAGGTTTTTCTCAGTTTTCTGCTCATTTCCAACCAACATTTTATTGCAGGAAATCATTTCAGGAAGGAACCAGAAGATTCAGGAGTCTGGGAGATGTGACTGTAACCGACCTGAACACTGAGGCCCCAGAGCGCCCCCTGCAGGATCTGCTGCACCATTAACCAGACAGAAATGGCAGTTTTATACAAGTTATTATTCTAATTCAATAGCGGATTTGATTAATCGAGTTTTGATTGAAAAGATTGATTCTCATCTGTTTTATTAAAAAAACATCTTCAGTCTGAATACTGCAAAAATAAACTGCTGGCTAAATTAGTAGCTTAAAGCTGAAATCAACTTGAGATGTTTCTGCTTTTACTAATTTAAGCTGTGAAACTAAATGTGAAAACTTATAATACAGCAAAAATGGCCTGGAGGATTAAAATGAAGGTTTAGTTATTATATGTGTACACAGTCAGCTGCATAAAAAATACACAAAGATTTTTTAAAAACTTTATTTGGTCGTTAAACATCCAGCAACCCACATTGCATTAGAAGAATTATGAAAATCAAACATGAACCAATCAGCACATTATCCCAGTGATTCTCTGAGGTTTGAATAAATCAGTAAAATCACAGTAAAGAGCCTGAAGTTCTCTAGAAAACTCAAAACATGAAATATGGAGTTAAAAAAGTAAAAACCAAAACAAACTGAGAGAAATTAAAGCTGAGAATCAATGATGACGTAAAACTTCAAGATTTAGCTTTTACAATGAACATAAAATATATAAAATCTTTTTTTCCCAGGTTCCACATGTTCCTGAAAACTGCTCTAAGATCAGAGTTTCTGTAGGACATCCAGTTCTAAACTGGTTAAACTGGTTTCTCTGATGGAAGCTGAAGTTTCTCTGCAGTTTCCAGTAAAGCATCTTTTTATCTGTGGAGCTTTGAGGAACATTTTCATGTCAGCAGAAGGAAGAAGCAGCAGAGAAAAGAGGTTTGAAGTGTCTTTCATGGCTTCAAAGCTGAACTGAAAATGATTCCCATGTTTCCATTCTCAGACCATTTCTGGTTCCAGGATGAAAATGAATCAGAGAGAAAAAAGATCAACTTTCCAGTTGAATCCAGTTCAGATCAAAACTCCATGAAGCCTCTAAATGGAGCCCAGTTTGAATTGGATCTTTATTGATCCAAAGAGACAAACAATATCAGACACTAAATGACAGACATGAGAAAATAAACGGGAGGAAAACCTTGGAGGTCAGAGGTCATCATCATGATCCAGTCAGAGTCTCTTTAGACTCAAACTGCTGCAGCTTCAACCTCTGAGGATCAGCAGGACACTGAGACCATTTTCTACTTCACAGAGATCCAAACCTGCAGAGAGAAGAAGGAAGGAGAGAGCAGATCAGTGAGTGTTTCCAGCCTCTCTCCAGCAGCAGTCAGTGTCGCAGCACATCCACTAGATGGTTTCCAGGCTGCAGTCAGACTGATCTCAGAGCTGTGACCAAGATGAACCTGATCAGTTGTTTCCTGTTGAACTGAGAGAACAAACAGATCTGAGATCAGATCTGCTGCTGCCACAGTTTGATGGATGAGGACCACTGTCTCTAGACATGTTGGACGGCTGGACGCTGGAGTCCAGCTGGACTTCCTGGAGACATGGACACAGCAACAACACTCATCTTCACACCAACACAAACGCAGGAACACAGCAAGCTGCTGCTCCTCTGATTGGCTGATTGCTGTCTCTGTGTCCAATCAGGAAGCCTGAACCATTCTCCTCCCACTGAGAAGCTGCAGCTTTACTGGGAACACTGGATCTTTGCTTTGATGCTAACTGGGTTTAGTTCAATATGCTGACAGGAGCTGGACTCACTACAAACATTTACTTACTTTAAAGTCTTTACAAGCTTCTTCAGCCGCCGAACATTTGAATCCTTCAGGTTGTTTCCTCCCAGGTCCAGTTTTGTCAGACGGGTCGGGTTGGACTTCAGAGTTGAGGCCAAATAATCACAGCTGATCTTTGACAAACTGCAGTACTTCAATCTGAATAAAGAATAAAAGATGTGAGCTGAAGCCAACAGGATGCAGGTTAACCAGTCCAACAGAACCAGTTAAAGATTCTCATCAATATTAATGCCAACAAGCTGCTGCTTCAATAAAGACCTGCTGACTTCAGAACCAGAACCAGAACCAGAACCTGGTACTGGGTCATGTTGTGTTGGAGGATTTTAGTCAGTAAAATCATTCCAGGTTCTGATCAAAGTGTTGAAGCATCAATCATTGATTATTGATTTGTTCCTGTCAGATTCCAGGAATTCACTTTTCTAGACTGGGTTGAATGACCTTTGACCTGCTTCACATGAGGGGGATTTCTACACACTGGGGGTCCGAATGCTGTCCTGTTCTGACCTCAGATCAGCAGGTCCAACTCAGTTACACAGAGGGACTAAATTAAACTCTGGATCCAAGTCCAGGAACAAACTCAGAAAATATTTATTAGAACAGAAGAAATTAATTTGATTTATGATCAATTATATATAATTATTCACAGAAATATCAATAATTATATAATTAAAATACCTCAATCTATTCAGTCTGCAGCCTTCAGTCTGTAGAAAACCACAGAGCTCCTTCACTCCAGAATCTTTCAGGTTGGTTCCGCTCAGCTCCAGTTTTGTCAGATGGGTCGGGTTGGACTTCAGAGCTGAGAACAGAGAAGTCCAGCTGGTCTCTGACAAACTGCAGTCATCCAAACTGAATAAAGAATAAAAGATGTGAGCTGAAGCCAACAGGATGCAGGTTAAAACTGAAACATGAACAAATAAATAATAAAAATGTAGAAAATTAATTTCCCTGAATGTAAAAGAAACATGATGAACTGATTCTAACATCTGATCCAGTCAAACTGGTTTAAAGAGTCCAAACCAGCAGAACCAGAACATTTGATCAATAAATAAACTCAAAGTTTTCTATCAGCCTGGATGAGTTGAGCTATTTCTGCTGGTTCCTGATCATCAGCTGGAGACCCGACTTGGTAACTGGATCAGAACCACTCAGTTTCTTCATTAATGGCCTTGGGTTCTTATTAAAGCTGCTGAAAGCCAATGGAGGCCATTATTTCCTAAGGAGACGTGACCTGATGAAGCATCATCACAGAGACGAGGCTCCAACCGACTGACAGCTGTCAGACTGAAGAGGACGGTTCCTCTCTGACCCGGCCCAACAGAACCACAGCTTCAGGACAAAGCTGAGGAACCTGCTGCTGCTGCAAACCTCACTTTCATTCATTTCATCTAGATTTGCTTTTCTACAATCAGTCATTTCTTAGATTTGGTCATTAATGATGATTTGAACTTGTCAGTGTTTGTGGCTCGACTCTGGAGGAACAACATTTCATTCTGGATGTAAAGATGAGAATCAGAAATGAGAAATAAAACAATCTGAATCTTTACCAAACCAAACTGAAACATCTCCATCATTAATTTACATCATTTGAATTATTTTACTCATTTTGTTCATCAGTAAAAAACATTTTAAAGTGAAAAACTGAAAAACAAAGTTCAATAATCTCAAAGTCTGAAATAAGAAAAAAATAATATATAAGGTAAAAAGTTTTAGAGATTTTATTCTGACATTTAAACAGGTTGTTATAAAATAAAATATATTAGAATAAAAGCATTAATTAAACTAATGTTTAAAGTATAAATGAATGATTTTATTGTATAAATAAAGAAAACAAACCTCAGAATCTTCACTTTACTGACTGAACTCTCCAGGATCTCAACCAGAGGCTTCAGATCAGAGTCTCTACCTCCATCTATGTTGATCTGATTTATTTCCAGTTCAGTCAGATCTGGGTTGGACTTCAGAGCCGAGGCCAAAACTTCACATTCATCATTTTGGAGCCAACAGCCACCAAGTCTGTGATTAGAGAAGAAATAAATTCAGTTCTAATGAAATCAATCTGGATCATAAACAGACTAAAATATGATAACAGTGATGTCATCATCTGATCAACATCTGATCTTCAGTTTACTGAGTTTGACCCCACAGAGAATCTGTGCAGTTCCTGATTAAAGTCCAGGTTCTGGTTCTGGTTCTGGTCCAGGCTTCATGTCCTCAGACCTTCAGCTGCAGTCAGATGTTGAAGATCTTCTATCATCTGTGAAGGAAAGTTCAGTTTTCTCTGCAGCATCTGATGGAGCTGCAGCATCAGAGCCTCAAAGGAGCTGAAGCAGCTGATGAAGAGGCTGACTGAGCTGATGAAGGAAACTACTGGAGATGATGGAGAGGAGGAGGAACTGCTCACAGCTCGGACTTGGACTAGACCGTGTGGCTCAGAGGAACAAAGGTTTGGATGTCAGAAGAAATTGTTGCTAAACTCTTAAAGAGCTGAAGACCAAAACAGAGCGTTTGGGTCCAGCAGCATTTTTCATGGTGAAGCAGTGAAAGTTCTCCAGTAACTAGAAGAGGCTGGGATGTCTAAAGAGTTGAAGCTCATGTCTCTCCAGGTCTTCATGGCTAACAGCTTCAACAAAAGCTGCAGATGAAGAGTTGATGAGGAAAATGGTTCCAGCTCTGGAAGCAGAGTTCTCAGAGCTTTGGGAGGATCTGACAGAAACTAGGACTTTTTCTGGAGCCAGACAACAATCACCACATTTAGCTCTCATTTACAAACTCAGAGGAAACTAGTGGGAGGAGGAAAAGTTGGTTCACTAAGTTTCTAACTGGTTTCCATGACAACAGCAGCAATTATTGGGGTTGTTTTAAAGTGTCCATCAAACCTAAACAGTGATTTTATAATTTAAAAAAAAGACAAAGATCCTAAAAGGAGTAGCGGCTCAATGAGTGAAGAGGAGTTTAAAGTGTAAAAGTCTCTCTGGCTGATTGGATCTTTCAGACAAAAAAGATTTTTTTCTAGAGTTCAGGGTTTTCTATTCATTTAAACATGAAAACTGATAAAAAGATAAATATTTTTAAAATGATCAAAATGTCTAAAACCAGAAGCTGCAGCTGTCCTGGATGAGCTGAATGTTTAGATGGTTGAATGGCTGAAATAGTCCAGAGGATGAAGGAAGAAGTTAAAGACCAAAAACATCCAGAAGCAACTTGAAGAAGAAGAAGAAACAGGAGGACAATAGAGCTGAATCAGCATTCACACAATGAAAACATCTGGACTCACCGAGCCTTTCTGCAGTTCCTCACAGCTGGAAACAGTCTCAGTCGTCCATAATGTGATGTGTTGTACTTCTCCAGGTCCAACTCATCCAGAACCTCTGACATCTGCAGCATGAAGGCCAGAGCTGAACAGTCAGTCTCTGAGAGCTGCTTCCCTGAATCCAGCAGCCGTTGGATCTCCTGATAAAATGAGACGTCGTTCATCTCCACCAGACAGTAGAAGATGTTGATTCTTCTGTCAGTAGAGATTCTATCAGTGTTCATCTCCTTCAGGTTGGTGATGATTCTCTGGATGGTTTCTGGACTGTTCTCTGTCTGACCCAGCAGATCTTCTAAGAGTCTCTGGTTGGACTCCACAGTGAGACCATGAAGGAAGCGGACAAACAGGTCCAGGTGGCCATTTTCACTGCTGAGGGATTTCTCCATGACTTTCTTCATGAACTCATCTAGAGATGTTTCTCTGTATTTTTCTCCCAGAAACGTCTTGATCACCTTTGACTTCCTGCTGGTGAAACAGTGGAGCATGTAGACTGCAGCCAGAAACTCCTGGATGCTCAGATGAACAAAGGAGTAGACGGAGATGTTGCACGTCCCTCTCTCTCTTTTAAACATTTCAGTGAACACTCCTGAGAACAACGCAGCATCTTTGATGTTGATGCCGCACTTTTTGAGCTCTTTGTCATAGAAGATCAGGTTTCCCTCCAGCAGCTGCTCAAAAGCCAGTTTTCCTAGAGACTCAATCAGCTTCTTGTTCTCTGGACTCCAGATTGATCTTGTCTTTTTTCCTCCATCATACTTTTCCTTCTTGATTGCGAAGTTAACCTCCAGGAATGCTATGTACATCTCAGTCAGAGTCTTTGGCAGTTTTTCTCCCTCTCTGGTCTTCATCACATCCTCCAGAACTTTAGCAGTGATCCAGCAGAAAACTGGGATGTGACACATGATGTGGAGACTTTTTGATTTCTGGATGTGGGAGATGATCCTGCTGGCCTTCTCTTCATCATCTCTGAATCTCTTCCTGAAGTACTCCTCCTTCTGGGGGTCAGTGAACCCTCTGACCTCTGTTGCCATGCCAACACACTCAGCAGGGATCTGATTGGCTGCTGCAGGTCGTGTGGTTATCCAGAGGAGAGCAGAGGGAAGCAGTTTCCTCCTGATGAGGTTTGTCACCAGAACATCCACTGAGCTGGACTCTGTAACATCAGTCAGGATCGGATTGTTCTTGAAATCCAGAGTAAATCGACTTTCATCCAGACCATCAAAGATGAACAGAACCTGGAACGTTTCAAAGCTGCTGATTTCTTTGGTTTTAGAAAATAATTGATGAATCAGTCCTAATAAGCTGAACTTTTCTTCTTTCAACATATTCAGCTCTCTGAAAGTGAATGGAAATATGAAATCAATGTTCTGGTTGGTTTTGCCTTCAGCCCAGTCCAGAGTGAACTTCTGTGTTAACAGTGTTTTCCCAATGCCAGCCACTCCCATGGTCATCACTGTTCTGATTGGTTGATCTCTTCCAGGTGGGACTTTAAAGATGTCTTCTCTTCTGATTGTTTCTAGTTTCCTGGATGCTGTTTCAATGTGTCTGACCTCATGTTCCTGGTTGACCTCTCTAGTTAACCCCTCTGTGATGTGGAGCTCTGTGTAGATCTGGTTCAGAACGGTTTGATTTCCAGGTTCAGCGACGCCTTCAGAGAGACTCTGGAACTTCTTCTTCAGAGACGCTTTATGGTCACTCTGACACCGAATATCAAAATCTGAAGAAAGAGACAAAGACAGGAGAGGAGACACTTCAGCTGAACATAAGGAAAACAATAATTTTTTGATATTCTCAGAGACAATTTGTGCATCAGCTTTAATGGATGAGAAAAAAGTAAATCAATAAATAAAAAGCCCAAATTTTATAAAAACTCTGCATGGTAAGAAGAACGAAAGTCACGACTGTAACTACGGTTCGATGAATCCCAGATGACCGCCAGAGGCGGTGCTTAAAGCACTGAATGATCTCTCTTGCACAGGTCGAGAATCTTATACCAACATGGTCACATGTGACCCCCGGTGACAACAGTAAGTCTATATAGTCACGTGACAATGACAGCTCAGTTCCTTAATCTTCTCGTGAAACACGATGATTCTGAGGGACCGAGCGCTCTGGCGGTCATCCGGGATTCATAGAACCGTAGTTACAGTATAAACTTTTGTTCTATTTCATCCCTACTGACCGCCAGAGGCGGTGATTAAAGCACTGGATGACGATTACCGACAGAGTCCTGAGAAATCACACACAGAAAAGAAACAACCCCGAAAACATGCCCACCTCACTGGGATGATGATGAGCGCTGGGATAGGATCCCAGGTGAAAGGTGGCCCAGTTAACCCTGTAAAACCCAGCAAAGGTATTTGGGGATGACCAAGAGGCTGCTGCACATACAGCCTCCAGAGTGACCCCAGACACCCAGCATCTCACGCTCACAGGACTCGGTCAGGTCGAGCTGAAATCGCCACTCTTGACCCGTAAACCGACGAGCGAATAGGCCAGGAAACACGGCTGCACAATGTAACAAAAGCAAACCTGAAGCAGCTACGATAATAAATAAAGACAAGCCAGATATGGAGGCACAATATAAGAAAAAGCAATCCCAAAAACGGAAATTAATTGAAACCTTCAATTCATCCATGTGCTGAAGATGTTTGACCATCAATCTGCAGGCTCTCTGTTCTTCTTCATCACAGCATCTATTTTGTTGCAGTCCTTGTCTGCTCTGGTTGGTTCTTCTCAAGTTTACCTTCTATCTCTGAATGTTTAAAGACGCGATCTGATAGAAGGTCATCAAGGAGCTGTTAACTCTCAATATTATTGGTGAATATTGTGATGAAAATATTCACTGATTAACAAACATTTTCATCACTTTTTTTCTCCTTTCTTTATCATCACCAGCACATGAGTTCCAGTTACACCAGCTGAAATAATTGATCACTAAAAGACTTTTAAACCTTAAATCTCCAAATCTCAACTAAAGACGTGGATCTGGTCCAACAGAGACGACAGGAGGCTCTGATTGGAGGAGTTCAGTCTCACCTGGAGAACAGCTGCTCTGATTGGCTGTCGGCCGTTCAGCTCCTGTTCTGGGTCTTTCTTCACACTCACAGCTCCTGTAAAGACATTTCTTCATCAGTGAAATATTTCACTATCAACAGGCTGGAGCTGAACATGTTCATGAAGGTCCACCACAAACTAGAGACCAGAACTGGGTCAGAACAGAACCTGAGATCGTTGATGATCTCTGGTTTGAACTTCTTCATTGTATCATATCTGGTATCATGACTGATACCAGTGTTCCCAGTCTGGAAGCTCCAGTGCTTCACTGGGTTTAGAGACAATCTGAGTCGTTGCTCCTCACATTGTTGGTTGTTTTTGTTTTCATGCAACATTTTCATCATTGATTCATTCAGACTTTTATTCAAACTCTGATTTACTGACCAACATCCTTCATGACTAACTTTAAATTAATATCTCAGAAAATTAAGTTACTGTTTATTAAAACACTGAAGATCAACCAGTTAATATCTTTTATTTTATATCTCTATAGATTCACATGAATCAGTTAGAAAATGGTTCTTACTTTCTGTCTGATGGTTCAGGTTCATTACTGAAGTATGGAGGTTGATCTTTGGACCGGTCACTCCTCATAGATGGACTGATACCCATCTTTCATCTTCTGGCCTTTTGGAGAGAGAAACCAGAACCAGTCAGTCCAGTGATCCGGTTCCAGTAACTGTCCTGTGAAGCAGAAAGCTGGTTCCCATCATGTGTTCAGAGGATCAGAGTGAATCATTTCAATGAATGAGTGAACATTTCCTATGAACTAGTGAACTTATTTAGCTCCCAGTGGACTTGAACGCATCATGACTCTATTGTAGCTCTGTATGGAGGGAGTCAGTGAGCAGAAGGTTCTGAGGGAGCAGCAGCTCAGGTCGGGTCCACAGCTCTCCTCCAGACAGAACCGGGTCCAGCTGGGATCTCAGCAACATGTCAGCCTCTGTGTGCAGCTCAGCAGGATTTCCTCTCAGCTCAAGAGACACAAAGCAGCTTTCAGGGACCACAGCATCCAGCTGAGGTACCAGCTGGACCCACTGCAAGGAATCATGGGTAAACAGCTGCTTCAATAGGGGGATGAAGCCCCCAAACACTCAGCGAGGCCTGAAAACATATTTAGTCTATTGATCTGATTGAACTTCAAGATAAAGAGACACATTAATGCAACTCTTTTAGTTAGAAACTAGTTTGTTACAACTGATCTAAAATGTTTGTGAAATTATTTATTTTATTATTATTGCTCCATTTAAAAGTTTTGTTATTTTTAGGGTTGAACCGACTGCAGTTTTCTGGCTGATCGATTCCGATTTTGCAGATACTGATTGCTAAACACAGCAACCTTTCAGGTAAGAGTCAGTCTGGATCTGGATGCATTTTTCCAGCAGAGCTTTGAGAGACAAAGAGTTTCTTCCTGCTGAAAGGAGCAACAAGAGGAAAAACCTGGAAAAGATCA